>NC_056726.1:104782044-104822044 GCF_019279795.1 Protopterus annectens
TAAATGATTTTGCTAATTCTTATCATTTGAATGATATTAATAATCAGATAGATTCAAAATCATTACCATACACCTTTTTTCTAACAGATACAAAACTTATTCAAAAATAGATAGGGTCTTTATTTCTAACCAGATGGTAACAGATTTAATTAATTCCAAAATCATTTCATGTCCTATATCTGATCATAATTCAATTGTTTTTGAATTAATGATAAAAAATACTCATAATGTTCAGATCAAAAGGATACCAGCATACTTAACTCAACTAAAAGACTATAAAGAATATATACTTTCAGAAGTAAAACATTTTTAGACATAAATAATACTCCTGAAGTCTCCATTGTTTATGTTTGGGATGCCTTAAAATCATATCTATATGGACAAAGTATCAGATGGTATAATAATAAAAGGAAATCTTGGGATAAGGAATTGTTAGATATTCAAAGTAAATTAGACTCCTATAAACATAATAATAAAGAAAATATTATAGACAAGAAAGTTATTGAAGAAATAAACAAACTAAATGAGAAATACAAAGAAATTTTAACTCATAAAGTTAAAATAACTTTAGAGAAATACAAGTTTTTGTCTTATACAATAAGCCCCAAATACTTACATAGACTTAAAAATAAAACAAAAATGTTGAATAAACAAAACCATATCAAAGAAATCTTTTCTCTAAGGAAAAAGAAGAATGTTTCTAGTATACCAGAAATACTAGATGAATTTAGAAATCACTTTCACAAAATTAACCATAATAACATTAACATGGAACCTAAAGATAAAATAAAGGAGTTTATAACCACAAACATGAATAAAAAGCTTAATAAACAACAGATTAAACTATTGGACAAAAGTATTTCATATACAGAGGTTATCACACAAATAAATAAGCTTAAATCAAACAAAGCACCGGGTAATGATGGTATTATACCAGAGATATATAAAATCCTTTCTAAAAGTACATATTCATTAATACATAAGGTTTTTATTTTGGCCCAAACTGAGTTAATAACCCCCCCATCTTGGCAATATACATTTATTTCACCAATTTTAAAACCTAATAAAGATCCAACTAGACGTTCTTCATATCGGCCCATCTCATTACTTAATGTTGATTATAAAATGTTTATGAGTATCTTTGCTGATAGATTGAAGACAATCATTCCCGGCATTATAGATATAGATCAGACAGGCTTCATTGTAAATAGAAATACTTTTGATAATATAAGAAGAACCTTAACATTAATAGATTTTGCAAATAGGAAAAAGAAAGATTTAACACTTATTAGTCTTGATATAAGTTCAGCATTTGATTCAGTAAGTTGGGACTATCTGTTTACCTTAATGAAGTGCACAAACTTCTCAGATGCATTTGTAAATCTAATTGAGCATTTATACAAAGGAACGTTGGCTTATATTAAGGTAGGAACATATGTTTCACAAAAAATACCCATTCTTAAAGGTACAAAACAAGGATGTCCACTTTCTCCACTATTATTCACTTTAGTAATGGAGCCTTGGGCTAATTTGATCAGAAACAGTACTGACATAGAGGGTTTTGAAATAGATAAAAATACAACATCCAAAATTCAACTTTTGCAGATGATGTTCTAATTACATCAGCAGGATCTAATTCTTCTATGCAGTCTCTATTTGATAACATGATGAATTTTAAAAGTATTTCTGGTTTAATATTCAATGAAGAAAAACCTAAAATACTACCTATATATACACGAAAAAATATTCTCATTAGTGATTTTACTAAATATGTACCCAATTCAGGTCAGATAACTTATTTAGGTATAATACTATCTAAAGATATTAAATCTATTATATATAATAATTATAATACCTGTTTTCTTAATATACAAAATCTTTTTAATACCTGGAATAATATGTTTTTTACTATGGAGGAGAGACTTACAATTATTAAAATGATAATATTCCCCAAGATTTTATACTTAATATAATCAATAATACTTCCACCTACAAAAATAATTATCAAGAAACTGAATGCACTAATGTTAAATTTCCTATGGGCACCTAATAGACCTAGGATTGCATTAAAGAAACATACTAATAGCTGGTCTCAAGGGGGTATCTCTTTTCCAGACTTTAATTTATATACTATCTCTTCTATTGTAAAAGTTATTACTTTATTAATAGATCAGTCATATATGGCAAAATGGAAAGATTATTGGGAGCTAATTAGTATGCACTTCATGAAAATCTCCTTAACACATAAAAATATGATTGTAAATAACTCCATGTTATGGTTACTAAAGGAATTTTGTACTTCACCTATTACACCTAAACATATGGTTTGTTACCCATTAAATATTCTTATTAGCTATCGTAACTTTATATTCATGCACCCTAAATATAGGGAATGGAATTTTATTATATTCCCTATAATGTATACTCAGGGTATGCTTTTGTCATCTACTTCTGAAGGAACTCATTTAGCTATAGATAATGATCTAAAGTACTGGTATCAGTTGATATCTGATAATAAAGTTAAAAATCTAGATTTCTTAAAACAAGAATTTGATCTAAGAGAAACTTGCTGGTTAGAGGTTCAGACCTTTAGACAACATCTCATTAATAAAATAGATCTAATGTCTATAACAGTTAAAGAATCTATTCCAACACTGATTGATTACTTGATATTAAATTTACAACATAAAGTTTCTGATAAAGGTAAACTTTCATACATACATAAAATTATCAGACAAGAAACTTTTACAGTGTAGATTCATACTGGAATTATTTCACTTCTATTAATGGGGACCCACCAAATCAACAAGATAAACAATATATATTGGAATCTGCTTATAGAACTACGTCTTCCATTGTCTGGAGACTTTATACATGGAAATTTTTACATAGATCTTTTTATACACCTTTGATGATGAATAAAATAAATAATAAAGATAATTTATGTAAGAGATGTAATGTAGAAATTAATGCTGACTGGGCTCATATGTTTTATGACTGTATAAAATTGAAAGAATACTGGAAGTCAATTAATGAATTTTTGCAGGCTCTTTTTACAGATAATTTCATTATTTCTAAATCTCTTATATTATTCAACACACCTGTACCTCAAAGTGTTAAAAAGGTCAAGCTTCCCTTGTTATGGTCTATTCTAGCAGTGGCTAGGAAAATAACTAGAAATTGGATTTCAGATACACCTCCTTCGTTCAATGAATTTAAAAATGTTATGAATATAGTGTGCCATATGGAAATAAACACAATTAGGACAAGAACAAATAGAAAAACATCTTATTATATTGTATGGGATAATTTACAAAATTTGTTAAAAAAAATTTAATTTCAATAGCATGGTATTTTAGTTTAATTAATTGATCTGATTGTAGTGGATGTCTTTGTAAATACTTTAGTTGTTTTGTTGAATGTTATACTAATACCTATTTTTAATTACTTGTATAAAATTGTTATGATATTTCTCTTATATGTTAAAACAATAAACCTGTTTAAAAAAAAAAAAGAATTATTTTAAACTTGTTAATAATAGCTCTCCAAGTGAAGATGATAAACAACTAATGCTCCAATCTTACTTCATTACTATGGTAGAGGATATTCTTACATATAATCTTTATCACATCACATAAAACTGAACTGATATATATATAATAAAGACACATGATGCTGGAGATGTAAACTAAATGTTAAAGCTGTCTGACATCATATGTTTTATGATTGTATAAAACTTAAAACATATTAGGATAATATGGATTCTCTTTTAAAGTCTGTTTTTAATGATACATTTATGCTGACCAAATCCCTTATTTTATGTAATGCACCTATTTCCACTTGTGTCACAAAAATAAAATACCCTCTTTTATGGAGTATCTTAACATTAGCAAGAAAATTCATCACCAATCACTGGAAAAATCAGACAACTCCTACTATGAAGGAATTTGTACACTTGGCAACTAAAGTTAACCATCTTGAACTTATCACAATCAAGGCAAGAACATCTAGAATCACCTCTTCATGTAACATATGGTTGAAATTCAAATAACTGCTGGGCAAACTAGTCTTATCACATTTCGTTTTCTTTTTTTGTTCAAAAGTTTTATTATTTTTTTTCATTATAGCAATAATATTATTACATCTAAGTAAGCTTAATGTAATAAACTATGTACAATATTTACACTAGGTCTGAACGGTTTAGAAAGTAGTTACAAAAGTCAATCTGTAGACATGTTTAAGTAACATAAAGACAAGTATTTTCATATTTTTTCCTTACTTTCAAGTGTCATCTGGATCCATTTTAAAAGTCTCGATAAGAGATATGATCTTCTTCCATGGATTGCCACTCCAAAATTTAGGTACAATTCTCAGTTCCTTCATCTTGATTTCCATCAAAACAATTTCTTTTAATAGAAAATTCTTCAATTGTTGGTTCCGATGATGATTTCCATTTTTTTGTAAAACGTTTTCTTGTTACTGCTAATGAAGTCCATAGTAGGTATAGATCATTATTATTCATTTCTATTTTTTCATTAACATTTAACAGAATTAAAGATTTTGTTAATACAAATGTATCTGTAAAAGTGGCTTGAAAACTTTACTTATTTCATCCCAATAATTTTTAATTTTTGAACAATCATATAACACATAGATCTAATTTGCATCACATTATTGTAGACATCTCCAGCATATAACCTCTTTACTAGAGTTGAATCTGGCTAATTTATTGGGAGTAAGAAACGATATATGCAAAAATTTCCACATATATATCTTCCAAAATTGGGAAATAAAAGTTAATTTAATGGAATACAATAAGTTGATTTTACTTTCCATTGATAAAGTTATTGTATGTCCTCTAGTAATGTATTTCCAATATTTTTGATGAGTTGTAGCTTTATGGTTTATTAAAATGTTATATAATTTTAAGGTTATATTTGTCCAATTGTAGTCATTATATAAAACTTCAAACATGAGTTTTGATAGTTTGGGTCTTGCTTTGAATGAGGAATTATTGATTAATCTACATAAATCTTGTGCATATGATACTACACTTTGAAGTATTAGCCAGTCATTAGCTGAAATGTCATATGTATTTAAAATATGTTGAGTATCTAGTACTTTCTGATTGTTTATACAATGTTGCCTACATATAAAATGTTTTGTTTCCCAACTGGTGAAAATATTTTTATGTATCTTGGTAATGAATTTTTTTGTGAGATTGAATGGGATTAATAATTCTATCCATAATTTTGTATCTGTATTGATGTTAATAAATCTTCTAAAGGAGTTATAAATATAGTTTATATAATTTAGATTGGTTGGTTTTGATATGCTATATTGTATATTAACACATAGAATATGCCATAGCTTATTATTTTGATTATTCAACAAGAGATTTTTGGTTATATTATTTTCATTTGAAAATATAGTAGTATGAAGAGTTTTCTAATTGGAAGAATAACTTAGATCTATCCAGTTTATAATTGTTCTGAAAGTAGAGGCTTTGACGTCTGTTTCTATATCTAGGAAATTAATCCCTCCTTTTTCCCATGGTCTGATATGATGCATATAAGCAATTCTGTTTCTATTAGGATACCAGAGAAATTTTAACAGGATTGTGTTTATTTCTTTTAGAATTTGTTTGTTTGGTGACATACGAATAGCTTGAGCAATACATATTCATAGGATGGTACTAGTCTATCAGCCCTAGGGCCTATACAAGCCTAGCCATAACAATTCCCTGGCTATTTCTTCCCACATTACTTCCCTGGACCCCTGTCTAGCAGGGTGACTGATATGATCTCAGGGGTGAATTTCCTTTCTCCCATCCAATCGTCAAGGTTCCTTTTAAGAAGGCCAAAGAGGCACTCTGCTTGACATGTATGGGCAATCTATTCCAGAGTCTGGGGAGTGTCTTGGTCAAGAATCTATCCTTCCAGCATGCTTTGTTTATTGTGATAACAAGGTTTAGATCCCTGGAGTGTGTGGCTCTGAGGGATTGGGATTTCTTTAAGTGTAGCATGTCCAACAGCTCTGGGTTTCACATGGCCTTGTATGTTAAGCAGAGATCGCCTCTGAGTAGACGATATGTGACAGAATACAGCTGAAGTTTTTTAAGGCGGTCAGCATAGGGCATCTGCTTTAGGCATGTGATTCTTTTAGTGAGGTATTTCTGCGGCCTTTCTAGTTGTTGCAGATGTCTTGAGAGGTACATACCAAATGGGGCATTGTATTCTATAATGGGTCTAATGAGGGATGAGTACAGTGGGACAATGACCTCCTTTTTTCTGGATGAAAAGCCCTTAGTGATGAGGTATGCCACATAGAAGGATTTCCTGACCATTGTGGCGATGTGGTTATTGAAAGTGAGACCACTGTCCACCTGTGTCCCAAAGTCTCTTATCACACTTTCAGTGTTTAGTGTACTGCCACCTATATGGTAATTCATGGGGTCATGTTTTTTCCCAAAGGGGATAACTATAGATTTCTTTGGCATTGAGCTTGAGTCCATGGCTCTGGCACTAAGCATCTGTTTCTGTAAGGCCCTTTTGTAGAGTATCCACATCATTTGGGGATTCAATAATGGCTCCCAGTTTGCAGTCATCTGTGAACTTTGTTAGCCAGAGTCCCTTAGTGTTGGCCTGTTCTTCAGAGAAGTAGATGCCAAACAAGAGTAGTCCCAGGACTGACCCCTGAGGTACTCCACTTGTCACTTGTCCAGAGCTGGATTTGGAGTCGGCTACTTTTACAGTGTGGGTTTTATCAGTAAGCCAGTTAGCAACCCATTGGGTGATGTAGGGATTAATGCCCAGCTTAGTAAATTTATCTATGATTCCAGAGTGGGGGGGTGGTGTCAAAGGCCTTGGCAAGGTCTACATAGGCTGTGTGAGCCACCTTACCCTTGTCCATGGCTCTGGAGACTGATTCAAAGAAGTCAATCAGGTTCAGGAGACAAGATCGGCCCTTCATGAACCCAAACTGGGTGGGGTCCAGTGTTTGAAGGTTGCCAATGCCTTTGTTTATAAGTTCCATGATAATATGCTCCATGGCCTTGCAGATGAGGCTCATTAGACTGATTGGACGGTAGTTTCCGGAATCCAAGGTGGATCCCCCCTTGTGGAGTTGGATAACTGTAGATCTGCACCACTTAGTGGGCATGAAACCTGAGGTGAGGCTATGATTAAACATGACACTTAGGTGAGGTGCCAGTTCATATTGTAGTTCATGTAATACACAGCCCAGGATGTCATCTGGTCCCATGGATGCTGTATTCTTAGCTTTGGAGAGTGGGTTTTTTACCTGTGTGGCCATTATTACCGGAATTTGGCAATCTTCCAGTATTGAGATGGGCATTTAGGGGGTGGGGGGTGAAGTTGGCACTGAATCGATCTGCCAGGATATTGGCAATATCCTTGGGATCAGTATATTTAATGCCATTCTGTTTTAGCTCAGAGCAGATCCAAGCATTGCCATTTAGATTCTTGGCATAGTTATAGAATGCATTGCGGCTGTCTTTGGAATCTTTGGCAATTTTATTTTCGTAACTAGCTTTGGAGGATTTTATGAGGGATCTCAGTTTCTTACTGAGGCAGATAAGGGAGTTTTTTGCATTCTGGGATTTTCCTCTTTTTTGCAACAATTTCTTCCTTTTGTTGTAAAGTTTGTTTATGGCAGGGGACCACCAGATTGGCTTCCTTTTTTGGATGAAAGCATCTTGGTTCTATTTGGGAGGGCATGATTCATGCATGAGTGGATGTGCTCATACAGTGCCTTAGTGTAGGATTCAGCAGTTGAACTTTCAGTTCCCGTCTGCATGGGTGTCATGAAATTTGTCACTTCTGACTTGAGTAGCATGAAGTTGTCTTTGGAGAAGTTTTTTATGGCGGTTTCCTTAATGGGGGGGTGGGGGTGGGATGTGGATGTTAAGGGTGATTAGCTTATGGTCAGACCTGACTAACGAGGAGGTGAATTTTGGAAGTAGTATAATTTTTATTAGTTGTAGTCTATATTCAAATTTCAAGTATATTGTATTCCATTTTACTATATGTGCTTTTATGATAGCTATAATATTTCCATAGTTTGCAAGTAAGGTTTTTTCTAGGTTTTCACATAAAATAAGTTGTAAGTAGTTTATAGTGGAGACTTGTTTACCAATTATATGATTTGCATTTGGCATGAAATCATTTCTTTTGTTCAGTAACATATAATTAGATTTTGTTTTATTAAAGTGTAGACCTGAGATTGAATAGAATTTCTCAACTTGCTTGTCTAATTCTTTTAGGGAATCTTTGGAAATGGATAAGGTAAGCTGTACATCATCTGCAAATAAGATAGATTTGGAGCTAAATTGACCATAAATATCTATGCCTTTTATTTTTGAGTTACAATGTACAGAAGATGCAAATAGCTTCATAGCTAAAGCAAATAAAATAGGGGACATTGGGCAACCCTGTTTTGTGCCTTTAGTTATTGCTATAGCTTCTGAAGTAAATGGCCCTAATTTTACATATGCAAGATTATCTTTATATATATATTTTATCAATGAAATAAAGGTGATGGGAAATTCATATAGTTCTAATGCTTTAAAGAGATAATCCCAATTTAATGTATCAAATGCTTTTTCAATATCAAGCATGCCTATAAGAGCTTTTTGTTTATCTCTGTTTAGTATGTCTATAAGAATTAAAATTCTTTGGATGTTATCATAAGTACGTCTATTTTAAATGAAACTTGTTTGATCTTCATTTATGATATGAATCAATGATTTTTTAAATTCTATTTACTAATATGGACATAAAAATGTTATAATTGTTATTAAGTAAAGAAATTGGCCTATATGAGTTACATTGCATGGGGTCTTTATTTCCTTTATTAGTGGTGTAATTAGCGAGTATCTCCATGAGGGGGGAATTATATTTTGTGTTTGCACTTCAATTAGAGTTCTATGAAGTATTGAAATTACTGCGGTAGGAAACATTTTATATAATTAATTTATTATTCCATCAATTCCTGGGGTTTATTGCATTCGCTCTCTTTCATTTTTTTCCATAACGTCTTTGCAGGAAATCTGTTTTTGAATATCAAGCTTTAACTTTTCTGATATTTTTTTTCCATTTTAGGAAAGTTTACTTCTAAATTTGAATAATGGGTATGTGCTTTGGGTGCTGAGTATTGTTCAGTACAGGGAAATGAAAAGGCATCTAGAATGTCATTTATATCTGCTACTTTTTTATTCTTTGTCCCTTTATGTATAATGTTTGCAATGTTATTCTCTCTTGTTTGTCTTTTAATTCTCATTGTTAGGCTATGCATATGTTTAGGTGATGCAGCATATGAATTTAGTTTTAATTTGTCTATTGCCAGATTAGTCTTGTGATTTAGAATTTCAATGTATTTTTTTATTTAGTTCATCTATTTCTTTTTTATTGTTGGATAAATTTGTTGACTCCTATGTTATTTATTTTCATGTTTAGTTCTTGAGATATAAATATTTTGTCTATTCTACTTTGGGTATTAAATCTATAATCCTGGTGGGAAAATAGTAATGAGTTGCTCTCTTTGTATTCATATGTGTCAATTAAATTTAGATTATCGATCCATTTTTAAAAGTATTTTGGCTGTAGAAGTAAGATGAAGAGATCTTTTATTAGTGGTCTCAGAATTGTCCAGAATACAATTAAAATCTCCACCTATTATTAAATTTCCTTTATAAACTTTATTTATGAGGTCTATATGTTTTTTAACTGTTCCTGTTCCTATGCCAGGAAACCAATATACATTTACTAGGGTCCATATTCTGTTGTTGAATTTCATTATAATTATATTTATAAGTCCTTCTTTGTCTGCATAGTTATAAATTATTTGGGGTTTAGTAATATTTTTCTTCCATAGTATTATTACTCCTCAAGTTTTTTTATATGAAGAATGAGATAATATTAGCTATTCATTTGGATCCCATGTGAATTTATCATATGTTTTAAAATGAAACTCTTGAAGGAATACCACTTGCACTTTGTTTAATTTTAGATATCTTACTAAATTTGATCTTTTCATAGGATTGTTCAAGCCACTGATATTTAATGAAAGTAATGTTAGTTCCATGTTGTTAGTTTGTGTTTTTATTTACTTGTATTTAAGTCATTTTCAGATTTGTCTTATAATGTTGTGATAGAATAAAGCTGTTATATACTCTATATTTTCTATTCAGATTGACTTTTTCTTTTGAAGTACAAGAGTTAAGTCCAAAATGAGGCCAGTAGGAAGTAAAAAAGCAGATTTTGAAGTCAAAATTATGTAACCAAGTAATCAAGTATTTCAAATTGCCATTCACATAACATGGAGTGTAATGCACTCCTAATCTGATAGCAAGATGTGTTCTATCAGATTATGTCTCATGCCTAACCCCAAAAATGAAAAGAAAAGCAAAATACATTTTTCTTTTGGGCTCCATTTGTTATCTCTGGAGATGTTATTTTATGTTAAAAGTATCAGTGTTAGTTTATTTAACAATTAAACTAAAGTTCATAAAAACCTCACTATGTACATTTGTTATAATTAATAATTTGTGAGATTTATCTCTAAAGTATAAGATATTCTTAGAATAAGGAAATCTAAATATTTCATAAGTCTCTGATTAATGTTATAAGAACTATGTAACATTTATTCTGTGAATGCGTTTCCAAGTAAATTCTACATTTCACAAATAGAATTTAAGTCAACTAATATATGAATACATAGATTATTAATTTTTTATGTTGTGATATTGTTAAAATTGGTCATGTTTCAATCAATGAATTAAAGCAGTATAGATTTTTTTTTAATATGCAATGGAGAATTTTATATTGATTATTGTCTTGCTGTTTCATAGTTCTAACTATCAGATATTGCATGAACTGACAAGTTTTTTTCTGTCTTTAGCCAGGTATAGGTAATTTCTTCTAAAAAACAATAGGTCATATTCGTAACCATTGTTTGCACTCTTGTGAGTATTCTATGTTCACAGTTCGACAGAGATTTACTTTGTTTGATTGTCTTGTATTACTTGTATTCATTATGTAGACACATTAGAATCGTTATATATATATATATATATATATATATATATATATATATATATCTATATAGCTATATATATATATATATATATATATATATATATATATATATATATATATATATATATATATATATATATATATATATATATATATATATATATACAATATTACAGACATGGAAGAAAAAATAGCATTCCTCAGCTGTTTTTGGTATCTAATACAGTTATAAATACTATTAGAGTATTTGATTTCAGTTCACAAAGAAACTTTTAGTTTATAATGTTTCTAATAGTGTAGTTTCCATTTTTCATTCCATTATGAAAAAGGAAACATAACTTAACCTTGAAAAAACAAACACAGTTACACAAGAATTAGTTTCTGAATAGTATATGACTATGTCCTATAATATCAACTGTGTATATAAACATATCAGGTATTAAATTTTTGATTAATTGAATATTCAGTAAATCTCTTATTACAAGTTTAACCATCTTATTACCAAACTATTTAGTATATTTTCGATAGTTTGCCCATTTGCTCTATGTAGTGAATAAAGAAGATTGAATGATATCATGTCCCCTCCCTGTCCATATAGCTTATGGAGATTAAATATTCCTCAGTGATATAGTGGGCATGGTTTGTAGATTCTATTCAGAACTTTGATAATTGTTTTTGTTTTAGATAAGAGTAGTAAAATTTGGTGATTATGTATAACAATTATAATAATAGTAGAGTGAGAAACTTTGCTCTCGAGAGACATCTCACCATGGAAAGCAATGGAATACCACCCACATAAATTCAAATCCACATTCCTTTATCTCTTTTTCCTCTCAAGTACATATTTCCAAAGTGGTCAAGCTAAAAGACTCCACTTGTACTGCACAACTACTACACAACAGTGGTACAAAACAAATCAACATCAGAACAATTCCAAAATACTGTCCCACAGATGAAGATTCATCTGCTGATGCTGATGTTTTAAAAAAACAGATTGTGAGCAGTTATGAATGTGGGTGGAGTTTACTTGAGATTCAGCTTTACACTGTTTAAATTAGTATTTATATAGGTTATTTGAATTTCCTAGACATCTACACATTCCCTGCTTCATCTTAATTCAAAACAAACTTTAGGGTTAGTTGTGTGCATGGTAGTATCTTAATAGAGAATTACTTTATTTGCAGCCAATGCATGGAAATTAAATTCAGAAGGCACTGGAAGTGAATCTTTACATCGTCCTAATCTACAGGAAGTCATTTGTCTTATATTGCATTTTTCTTTAGGAATATGCTGATACCTTAGTAGATATTATTCAAAATTTTTGGCCAGAATGTTGCTGACAGTAGAAAAGCCACTTCACATAATCCCCCCCCCCCTTTCCAAGGAAAGTCGCCTTGCTCTCCCATAGAACCGCACCATGAAACCTCTAGTAGTCAGAAATGTCCTTATCTTTATCTCCCTTATTACTGAGGACATCTTTTAGTGGGTAACAGATAATTTAAATGGCATTCCCCCCACCACCAGGGCAACAACTCCAATGAACACCACACTCCCACAATGACCGCACAGCCGCTGGTGATGTGGGCACCACAAATACTTATTTTCCAATCTTATCAGGTGAACTTTAAAGATTTAAAAGGTAAAGAATAAAATCACAGCCACAGGTACAAGCACACTTTGTTTTCCTGTCATAAAGTTTCAGGACATTGCAGCTAGAAGATACTGACCATTAGTTGCAAAACTAGATCATTTTTGTATCAATGCAGGTAAGTGCTCGACCTTGTTATTTGGACCACAAATTATGATTGATTAAACACCCTCTGTTTTGCATTATGGCTGAGTTCAGATGGGTTTACCAAATACATGGATGTGATTAGAAGGAGAAGTTATAAACTGCACAATGTCTCTGACATAAAAAACTATAGCAAGTTACATGGAACTACTTGAGCGTGTTTAAATTGCTGTTTTCACTGTAGCTCACATCATTTTAATTTAAGCATACTGCTATTTAAGATCTTCCATTCAAATCTAAATACATTGGGCTTTGGCTTAGAAATGAGAGACTATGGTTAACTCTTCCAGATCCAGTTGTTGATGAGTGGTAGACAATAAAAACCCGGTTGAAAACTGATGGGCATATGCCAGGCTCTGATCCGGCTTGGGCAATCTAATACATAGGATGCTCCCCAGCAGGGTATTTGTGTTAAGCCCATTTCACTCCACCTTGTTATTTACTTGCAGCAGGTTCTGTAGCTTTAAAATACAAAAACACAAACTTGTTCACACACACATTCAGTGTATATTCGAAGTATCTGGGTGAACTTGCTTGCCTTTGCATTCCTTCCTCGTTATAAAAATTAACAGAATATACTTCAGTATCTAGCTATTAAATATGATAAGAGGCTCAGCTTTATTTCTGCACACAGTGTTATGTAGTGTTTGTAACAAGAATGAGGCACAGAGGATCAGAGGTTGCTTCCCAAACATGCAGTTACTGTGAATTTAGTTGGCGCTTCTTTCTGTAAAACTTTTTTGATCACCTGCATAGAAACACTATGTATTATTATTACAAAATGCACCCATGTTTTCTGGAAGAAAGATCTAAATGTTTTGCATTTACAGCTCTGCCCAGTATCATATTTCATGATGCTTTCTAGTAGCTTGGTGTAGTACCCTGCCTATCATGTAGGAATAACAAAACATAGCGTATCAGGGAGAGAACTGGTAATGACAGTGTGAGTAATCATCACTCCAACCAACTCATGAAAGACATTACTGGCTTTTGTATTTACAACTTTCCTACTAGCATTCTTCCGAGAACCCCCCCAGGATATAGGACTTAGCACGTCAATGTGTAAAAGAATGAAAAACACAACCTAGTATTTGCCCTTGACTTTTGCCTTAAGGTGGAAAGTGTCTCAGCTGCGTACAAGTTGAGACCATTGGGAGGAAATGCACTGGTATGCTGCTTCTGAGGTAAACAGAACGGTTCTTATGTCATATGGTGCATTGTATTTCTCTATTTAGTTTCTTTCTTAACATGTTTTCTATCCGTATGTGTAGCACAGTGCATTAACAAGTAAACATGAATTGGTCTAGAAGAAAGATTTATGAACCAAACATATAAACATAACCTCTTTGGTGTATAACAATCACTTTAGGGCTAAGAGCTGTGCGATCACTGTGCACATGCGATAGTGCATTAGAACCACCGCCCCAATAATGGAAAGCACCACTCAAGCACTGCTGACCTTTAAAATTAGTTTAATTGACTTTTTCTACAAATTAATGTAGCTCTTGCTGCAGCATTATAATGTTGCTATAGCAACCAAAGAGGTTCCATTTTTGAAGCTAAAATAATACTTCCATTTTTATGCTTTCGGAATTCAAGAAATCACTTGTTAGTCAAGGCTGCCACCTCGTGACTGTGGTCGGAAACAAAAAACTATCTAGCTGGTTAAGGTAAGGCTATGGTTAAATAGCTCGTGCAGCTTTTCTCTTTTTTTGAGTGATGTACGTTAATCGTATATCCAGTTACCTCATTTCAGGAAACTACAGACTTAAACTAGATAAACCACATTCAATAACATTTATGAGGAACTGCACAATGAAAGGCATTTATCTGTCATGAACTCTACATTACCCATAAAAATTGTTCAGCGAATATTAACAAAACCCTCATAAACCCATAAGCTATCTAACAAACCATATGTTAATAAGCTTTTCATTCTGATTTACTCTAAAACATGCATACATATATTTATATACATATATTCGCATACACACATATGGATATACATATATACATACCCCTTCTTGACTATAAGTACCTCCACACTTCCACACAACCTATACAACAAGTATCATTAATTCAAGAAAGTCATTAAGCCGAAACTATAGTTTTCTATCCATATGTAAATATTCCAGTTTTACCAAGCAATATGTTAAGTGGCTCTATTAGAAGCACATTTTGAGATGAGTAAGTCTAGTCCATGTTAATAAGTTATATTTGTACAGCAAATTAATCTCATAATTATATGTAATAATGAGATGGGAAAACCATTGGTTTTATATTGTTAAATATATAATCATAGTGATGCTAGACTGATACAGACACATATCATAAACTGTTTATATATTCTAAGTATGGAGGCACAAATCAAATAGTTAAGATTGCCTTTAGTATGATATTAATAATTGTTAAAGCCAAAGTACTTCTTTTCATTTGAAAAATATTACTATAGGGTTTTGATAGCTGACGAATACTATTAATTCTTTGATGTTTACCATTGCATAGTTCAAATAAGATGCATTAGTGAAGCATATAGTAATTCAGATGTGCCCTTGTGAGACTAATAACTTATTTGATGCAGACTGCACTATCTGGTACAAACAATTTAAATGTCATGCTATAAGTACCTTTATGTATCTGACAGCTAGTAGATGTTAAATAAATCAGACAATGAAAAGAAACATTTAAATATACATACTTTTTGTTCACTTGAAATTCAACTCATATTTTAGTTGATTCTTTGAGAGAATTAGATGCAGTTATATTTTTAAGTTACGTTTTTTGTTTCTTTTTCTTCATATCAGTCCAAGTGTTCTTCTCAGGGGATCTTTTCAGAGATGTGGATGCTGACCATTCCATTTCTTCTGGTATTTTAAGTATGTTGTTGTTCTCGATAAAAGAATATGCTTCTTTGAAGTTGTTGAAAGTTCTTATATCATTTGCCCTGAAATATTCTGATTTTTGCAGGGTAGACAAGTTGTGCTTTTATTTTATTTTGTTTAAGAAGTTTCACTAGTGGCCACATTTTTTTTCCTTAATTCCAGCACCCTTGTAGAATAGTCATTATCAAATCTTATTTGATTTTGTTTATAGGTCAGTGGGCTTTTTCTCCAAGCTGATATAAGTATAAGTTCTTTGTCCAAAAATGACAAAAATTTTACTACAATAGATCTTGGTGGAGCAGTTGGTCATGAAGGTACCAGTTTGCCTATGGCTCTGTGAGCTCTCTCTATTTCACTGGATAAACCTTTTTTTAAATCTAATATTTCAGGTAGCCAGGAGTTTAAAAATAAAATAATGTCCTCACCCTCTGTTTTTTCCGGGAGTCCGAAGATTCTTATATTTGTTCTCCTTTCTCTATTCTCCAGGTCATGTATTTTGTTGATTAACCAGTTATTTTGTTGTAAAAGGAATTCACTGTGAGTTTCTTCCTCTTTAAGTCTCCCTTCTATGTCAAATAATGAGGTTTCAATGTCAGATATTTTAGTTTGTTGTAGTATTTCTTTAAGAACATCAGTTTGTTTTGACAGCTTTTTTAAGGTTTTCTAGATTGTCTTTGAAATAAATTATCCATTTTCAAAGATAGTTCTTGAAGAGTAGTTGACATTATTTGTATTTCTTTTTTCAATGTAGTATCTGAATGGGAATTATTTGAGTTGCTCATCTCCACACTGTTGTAATAATCTCCAGATAATTTTGACATGAAAATTCCAATGAAATTTCTTCAAAGTTGGTATATAGATAGCTTAAAAGTTCATTAATAAGTCTCTGCTATATTAATTTGATGAAGTTTATTTTTTCCTGTATTTTAATATAATATTGTGGAGCTCCAAAAAGATGTTGCTATCCGTTAGCCATCTAGGTTCTGTTGTAGTATTTCTTTAAGAACATCAGTTTGTTTTTGACAGCTTTTTTAAGGTTTTCTAGATTGTCTTTGAAATTATCCATTTTCAAAGATAGTTCTTGAAGAGTAGTTGACATCATTTGTATTTCCTTTTTCAATGTAGTATCTAAATGGGAATTACTTGAGTTGCTCATTTCCACACTGTTGTAATAATCTCCAGATAATTTTGACATGAAAATTCCAATTAAATTTCTTCAAAGTAGGTATATACATAGCTTAAAAGTTCATTAATAAGTCTCTGCTATATTGATTTAATGAAGTAGATTTTTTTCCGGTAGTTTAATATAATATTGTGGAGCTCCAAAAAGATGCTGCTATCGGTTAGCCATCTAGGCTCCGTTGTAGTATTTCTTTAAGAACATCAGTTTGTTTTTGACAGCTTTTTTAAGGTTTTCTAAATTGTCTTTGAAATTATCCATTTTCAAAGATAGTTCTTGAAGAGTGGTTGACATCATTTGTATTTCCTATTTCATTGTAGTATCTGAATGGGAATGATTTGAGTTGCTCATCTCCACACTGTTGTAATAATCTCCAGATAATTTTGACATGAAAATTCCAATGAAATTTCTTCAAAGTTGGTATACAGATAACTTAAAAGTTCTTTAATAAGTCTCTGCTATATTAGTTTGATGAAGTTGATTTTTTTCCTGTATTTTAATATAATATTGAGGAGCACCAAAAAGAAGTTGCTATCGGTTAGCCATCTAGGCTCTGCCCCTCATTTCATTTTCTGTTTAAAAAGCTTTGTTTTGTAGTAGACACCATTGTAAATAGGTATTGTTTATTGTTCTTTTAGATATGTATATTTGTTTTATAATATTTTTATTATCATATATTAATGTTTTGTTGTTAAAATTTTCAATAAAAACAACTGAGAAAAAAAATTGGTTCTTGGCTATAGTCAGAGCTTTATATTGCTATGCCACAAGCTCAGGGACGGTCTCTAGTTGTAATGTTCAATATCACCACTCCAGTATTAAAGGCTTTGGCCTGACCTTGTTTTTACCTTTTGTGATCCATGTATTAATTATTTGCCAATTTGTTTCTTTGTTTTACTTTCAGATTTATGTAAATGTTTAGGTACATACATATCTATCTACATACTTCTCAACTGTCCAGATTTTCACGGAATGTCCACATTTTTTGCTTCATATTTTTGGTCTGTTCTACATAAAATTTGTGGTTTTCTGGTAAATCACAGTGGACTGAAGTCACTAAATAATGACAGACATTTGAGTTTCAAACTTCATGTCGCTCAGAAAAATGCATATTAACACAAATCTTGTGTTTCTATCAATTTTCTAAGTTTCCCCATTCTTTTAGTCTTTGACTGTCCAGATTTCTTGCATTAAAAAGCTGAGAGATATGTCTGTCTATCCATCTATCTAGCTGTCTAAGTATCTACCTATCTATCTATCTATCTATTTATCATGTATTTACTTCTTACACTTTCCTTACACTTAGTCAAATATAAGAGAATTGAGTTTCAGCTTGTCATTTTTTGATCAGTAGGAAATCAATGCCAGCACAGGTTCTGTTTGTATAACAGCAGTACCTCAAACTGTTTCCCAAGGTGTATTTTCCATGCAGTAACAGTGTAGGAGCTCCTGCATGGAAAATGGCTGCCGAGCGATTCAGGATAGTGCTGTTTTAACATACATGTGCAGTCCTACACTGTTCTAGCACAGAAAACCTGCAAATAACCTCATTTGCTGGTGAAAACGGGTCTATGTCAGAACACTGAAAAATCAAAAAATCGAACGCTCACATGAGAGAACAATCAGGAACTCAAAATCGCTATTGTGGAGGGGCTGCACCCCCCCCCACACCCCCCACTAAATATATATTCCTACTCTGAGATCGCAATACAGTGAGGAAAGGGCAAATAATCCGATCTTCACTGTACTGCAATCCAAAAAACTAAATATTGAATTCCTGATTTTTCGCTCATGTGAGCATTCAATTATTTGATTTTTCGGTGTTCTAAAGTAGACCTGGTGAAAACCATACAAATAAGGTGATTTTGCAATTCAACAAGCTTCCAGGTCTCCATGCTAGAACAGTGTCAGTGCAGAAATGTACTCAGAAAATAGTTGAGTACATTTCTGCAACTGACAAAATGGAGGCATGACAGCTCGTGGAAAGCATGTATTATGTACATTAGACATGGCAATGGCCAAATATAAGGCCACTGGCATTAAAAAGTGATTACTTATTATGAAAATTAAACTTTTTTTTGGCCGATCTTGGCCGTTTAAGCATATGACAGCAGTGCACAAACAGGGTAGTGCCAAAAAAAAAAATTTGAAAACTCAATTTTAAGTTAATTCTGCATTTTTCTATTATAGTCAATGGCATGCAGAATGTAAACAATAGCAGGGAGCACTGGTTGTCAAGGGAAAAGGGTCTGTGATAGTGCAGTAACTAACAACCTACACACTGGTGTATGCAAATTAGGGGAGTTATACTGAATCACATATTTCTTCATAGTGTTAGCTTGTACCTAACCATGTAGGTGCAGCAATACAACAGTACAAGTGTAAGAGCTGAATGACATCATAAGGGGGTGTGTCATGCTTGCTGTAAGCTCATTGGAACTCTGTGACCCATATTTGCCCTTAGCTAAGCACAGCTAAAGGAGGGAGTGTGTCAGATGTGCCTGAGCAGTATGTACAAAGCCTAAATAGGTGTGCGTGCTGCGCACCAGGTTTTAAACAAAAAAAAAAGAAAAAAAGAGGAAATGGCAGCACTGTTTACATTTGAGCACTGGGTATGCACAATGTGCCTCAGGGCTTAAATCAGGAGGAACTGGCAGAGGGAAACAGCAGTAGGAAGGCAATCAAGGTGAACTAGCAAAACTGGCAGGTGGAATGTATCAGAATCAACCAATTACACATACAGGAGCCCAGCTCACTACTATAAACTATGCAAACACCTTTCAGACTGGTTTTTGGGGAAACAGCAGTAGGAAGGCAATCAAGCAGAACTAGCATAGCTGGCAGGTGGAATGTATCAGAATCAGCCAATTACACATGCAGCAGACTACTATAAACTATGCAAACACCTTTCAGGCTGTTTTTTTCCCACAAACTCTACACCACTGGTGTACACAGACAGGGGATTTTTTTTACTGGTAAAAATAACTAGAAATGTTAGAGGCTGCTGCTACTTTAATCCATAAATATGTGCTAGAGACTGAGGGTGGTGAGGAGGAGAATGCTGACAACCAACCCACAGTGAAGAGGAGGAGAAGAGTGTACAGACCCAGGGTAACCTACCAGGGCCTACATGAGCTGAAAATAGTGGAGGGCTATAGGGCGGACAGGGACGTTCTACAGCAAATCATTGAGCTGTGCCGGGCACACCTCACACACAGAACTAACAGATGGGAACCCATCCTAGTGGATAGCAAGGTATGTGTAGGCTTAAGAATACTAGCCACAGGTACCTTCCAAAGACCACCTGGGGATATCATGGGGGTCTCACAGGCATCAGCATCCAAGGTACTCCACCAGTTCTTGGATGCCATGTCAGCACATGTCAGTGAGTACATATATTTCCCCAGCAGCTGTGAGGCATTGACCAGAAGTATGTGTCTCTTCCACCGTATAACAGAATACCCTGAGGTACTTGATGCTGTAGACTGCATGCACATACACACCAAAGCACCACCTAGTGAGCGGGGTAGGATCTACATAAACCACAAGGGCTTCCTCTCCATCAACTGACAGGTCATGAGTGATGCCCAGAGCATTATCATGAATGTGTGTGCTGGCAGCCCTGGAAGCTAACATGACTCCCACATCTGGCATTGCTCACAGCTCTATCAGGGGTTTGCCAGGGGGGGACATCCCATATGGCCATCTAGTCAGGGATGCTGGTTATGCACTGGAGCTGTGACTGATGACACCCATCAGAAATGCACACACACCAGAACAAGAATACCATAATGAGGCACATGTACAAACCAGGATTATTGTAGAGCATGTGTTTGGGCTGCTCAAGTCATGGTTCTGTTGCCTTGACATATCCTGTGGAGCCTTACAGTACTCTTCAGCCACATGTACACAAATGTTCATAGTATGTGCCGTGCTACCCAATATGATCCTGTGGAAACAGCTGCAGCAGAAACAGAATGGCATAGGGGCACACAGCCTACCATCATTGCCAAGGCCAGCACAGGCACAGAGGGACTTGGAGGAGGAACTTCCTGAGCCTGCCCCCGTAGGAAGAAGGAGGCATGCCCAGTATGCCCAGGCCTTGGCAAAGAGGCAACGCATAGCTCACACACTGACAATGTAGGGACCCAGGGACTGATACCGCTCTCTGACTTGCATGTACAGTAAAGGGGATGCCAAACATGACACTACCTGTGCTTTTCCACGAATAGGGAGTGTACTATGTGCATCCATCATAGTCAGCCCTCCAGCACCATCCTGAATACTGGCACAACCAGAAGGTAAGTTACACTTCCTATCAATTACTGAATGGAGTAGTATGTTCTGATAGTTGTATGTATGGTATGGATGCAAGCATGTAAGGGAATGGGTGGCTGAATGGGATAGCAGCAGACAGCTGACAGCTATATGGGACAGCAGGAAATCCATAACAAATACTGGTGTCAACATACTAGGCAGTACTACATGAGGTGACAAGTCTCACTGCAGTACATATGATGGCCCAAATAACTGTGGGTGTCAATAGGTTACACACATGGATGTCAATGAGGATCACATACCCACCACCAGCCTCACCCAGCAGGACAGGTGTAGATGACCATAAAGAAAGGCTGGACTAAGGCCCCCAAATGATGGCAATGGTGAACACCCCCCTCTAGACATATACACACATACTACAACAGGTCTGGCAGTTGCATTTTAGTTCTGAAGGGTAAGAAGTCTGAAACTTAAATCTATGCCATTAAAATCTAACATGTGTACTCTACTGATATGCCTCCTTTCTGCATGTTTGGTCACAATACAATATGAAATGGAAGCCAACAGAATAACCAAAATACCAGTACTCTCATTGCAAATGATTAAAGTCCTGAGGTGTGCACCCCCCGCCAAATCCCATGTAGAAATACAGTAACATGTAAGTTTGAGGAGTAGTATCACTGGAGTGCAGATTAGGCACAAACTAGGAAAATATGAAACCAAAACTGCAATACTTCAAGAAGGTTGCTCCAAGTGACTAATCACAAGTCCAGTTTACTAAATCCAAACTGAAATGTATTGTTAGCGCTTTCATCCACATAAAATATTGAACTTCTTCAGACATCTTAAAATCTCATTGTTCTGACACTAAGTAAAGCAATTAATTATGACATCACCAAGTACCTCCCATTTTTTTACAAATTCTTAGTGACATTCAAAGCTTAAGTATATGTACACATAGCATATGCACAAGTATTTTAAAATTCAAGCATTGTGTCAAAATTTATAAACTAGGGCTTAAACTGAGAATAACATATAGAATGGGTTTTAATATGAAATCTATTTTAGAGAGGAATAACAGACATTATATCTCTAATAAAGGCATGAGAAAATGCAGTACATGTCATTATTGTAAATACATTTAGGTAACAACATCTTTCTACATCTCAAAGGTGCAGTACACACTAACACCCAGTAGTCCTGACCCAGACGGCTGTCCTGCTGTAAACTCGGTATTATCTTATCTCATGGCTCTCACCCTGAAAGGCTCGCACAGTTAGAAGGACTGCAGCCAGTTGAGCATTTAAAAAAAAAAAAAGGATAGCCACACTGGTCTACTCTCAATAACAAACTTAACTAAGGTATTATCTCTTCTCACGGCTCCCACCCTGAAAGACTCACACAGTTAGGACTGCATCCAGTTGTGCATTTAAAAAAAAATGGATAGCCACACTGGTCTACCCTTGATAACAAACTTAACTAAGGTTACTATTTTTTCTACAGTCTTTCTGCTTAAACTGTTTAATTCAGCCATACTGGATCAACAGCACCAAATTTCCCAGCCCTTAAATAACTCTCCTAATGCTAAAAAGTTCCAAATTATACTGTTAAAGTTGCTGTCTGTGTTTAAACACAGAACATAGATTAGAATTTAAAGCAAGGAAAAAGCAAGTTCCACCAAATTATACTGTTAAAGTTGCTGTCTGTGTTTAAATACAGAACATAGATTAGAATTTAAAGCAAGTAAAAAAGCAAGGAAAAGCCTCTTACTTTAATCACAGGCTCTGAGGATTCATCTGGTGTGGTTTATCCCTGCTCTGCTTGCCCCCTCCCTCTCCTTCACCAACCATTAACAGGAATTAATTTATAATCTACCCCTTCCACTATTGCCAAACATTAACAGGAATTCATTTATAACCCACCCCTTCTACTATCTCGCCACCTACTATTACACCTAGGTTGCCTACCTACCAGGAGTATACTCCCCTATTATGTCTCTAATACTTGCGAAGTCTTCTAAAATACCACCTCTACTCTACACCCTACCTTTACTAATCACCCTTTATTCTTTCACCATCTATGAACACCAATCCCATATAGGATTCAACCATCCCAAACATCTTACTACCACCCCAATCCTCTCAAACATTTCTGCCCACTCATTCATGTCCATTGACACCAGCTCCTTTACCCCCTGCTAACACCCACCCTATTATACCCAGATATGTTAATACCAAAACTAAATACTACCAAAAACTGCTAAATTTCTAAAGCTCATAGCTAGTTTGCCCCACACCCTTACTATTGATGGGGATATCCACCCCAACCCTGGGCCACCATCCCCAGACAACACTAACTCAAATCATAACAGCCCAAACTTAAGACAAAGCCCATATAGACCCCCCCAACTCACTATTGACCTGCCACTTAAACATTAGAAGCATCAACAATAAGGTCCACAACCTCCATGCCCTCCTGACAACCTACTCCCCCGACATACTTTGTCTGACTGAAACATGGTTAAAACCATCTACACCAGATAATGAAATTCTACCTCCAGGGTATAATATACTCAGGATAGATCGTACTACCAAGAAAGGGGGAGGGGTTGTTGTTCTCTATAAAACCACCCTAAATGTTATTCTAGACAACCTTCAACCACCTATATTTGACAAAGCAGAAATTATGATTTCCAAACTACAAATAAATAAAAACAAATGTATAAACATCATATGTGTCTATATTCCCCCAGGTAATAACTCAGGGACCCTAGAAGACATCCTCTACTGGTTATCCAGTGCCTACCCCTAAGAGACCATTGTTCTAGGGGACCTCAATATAGATTGGAATACCTGCACTGCAGAGACCCCAACCATCCACATAAACCTACATGGCTTTACACAAACTATAACCTCCCCTACTAGGATCAGCAAGCCTAACAATAAAGAAAGTATCCTATACTGGATACTAATTAATAGCCCCCACCACATGTATAAATCAGGTACTCTCCCTGAAGATCTAAGTGATCATTTCTAATGTATACTATTAGGCATAAAGTTGAATGACCACATATAAAACAATAAGAAATAACAAAAACTTCAACCTTAATAAATTCTTAGAAGAACTTAAATTATGCAATCGGTCAATTCTAAAACAACTACCACTAGATAAGGCAGTACCACACTTTAATAACACATTCCTGGTCATCCTTGACAACCATGCACCTGCATGCTCTATTAGAATTAAAACAAAAATTGCCCCCTGGCTCACTAAAGAAACCAAACTAAAGATCATCCAAAGAAATAATGCCTGGAATACCTGGCACTCCTCTAAAGGCCCACAAGATCAACTCAAATTTCGACAATATAGGAATGATACAAAAAAATCCAAATTACAAGACAAAAAAACTATTTTTGCCATCTACAGCAGAAACACCACAACAAGCCACAGAAGTTCTGGGCAGGTATTTACAAACTCCTCCACCCAGGGCAATCCACAACTCCAACCCCCTCACCTCAACCCGAATATCGCCAGAGTCCATTGCCCAACACCTTCAACAGTTTCTTTACAGAAACCATCCAGGCCCTTGCCAGCAAACTTAAACCCACTTGTCCTAACAATGAAACCCCAAATCCAGTGACATTCTCTCCTTTAGCTTCCAAAAAGGTCCGACTTCACTCATTAGAGCCCTAATTAAAAAATTCAAACCAACCACCCTTTCAGCTGACCTCCTCCCTGCAGACTACCTGCAAAAATCTGCTGATCTTATAGCATTCACTGTCCCTATTTTGATAAACAGAACCATAACTGAAGCTACTATCCCGTCTATCTGGAAAATATCACTGTCATACCACTCCAGAAAGGAGGCAGCTCTGCTGAGCTGTCAAACTATAGACCAATAGCTAGCCTTTCCCCTCTAGCTAAAATTATTGAAAAGTGTATCCATAAACAACTATTACACTACGTTATTCAACATAATCTTCTGGTCAACTCCCAGCATGGATTTAGACCACAGCACAATACCACCACAGCCCTCCTTTTCTAATATCATAAATTCCAGCTGTAACAACAACAACAAACTATCCTCTGCCCTGTTTCTTGATCTTTCCAAGGCCTTTGACATTGTTAACCACCAGCTACTCTTTCTTACCCTAAAGAAAATACTACTCTTTCTTACCCTAAAGAAAATATCCCTAAACAACCATGCCATCCATTAGCTGAAATCTTATATTAGTGGAAGACAGCAGGCTATCCTTTGGCAGGACAAACTCCACCCTTCTCCCCATTACCCTTGGTGTCCCTCAAGGCTCCATATTAGGTCCCCTTTTTTTCTCCCTCTTTATTAATGACCTCCACACTGTAATCCCAGATGCAACCTGTATACAATATGCCGATGACTCCACCCTGATTTTCTCAGCCTCTGCCCCTACAGATCTCCTTAGTTTAACCCAGAACACCTTTAATACAGTGGAAAACTAGATCTCTAATCAACAGCCAATATTAAACCCTAATAAAGTAAAGCTATTGCTCTTCTCCCCCACTCACAAATCCTCTCAACCTTCATTTACTATAACATCTAACAATGGGACCATAATCTCAACAGATATGTATACCAAACTCCTGTGTGTTATAATAGACAACAACCTCAAATATGATATGCACGTAAACCAAACTATTAAAACCGTTAGTAAAAAACTTGGCTCCCTATACAAAAACAAACCTTTTCTCACCCCTCTAGCTAGGACTGCCATTGACTGTACCCATCTGCTTTCCTCTCTACTCTATGTCTTGCCAATACTCACTAACTTGAACAAAACTGATCTCAGAAAACTCTCTAGCTGCTACAATCAAATTGCCAGGTTTGCCACAGGAACTCCCTACAGGACACACCATTGTCAAAACCTAAACCTCTTAGGATGGCTAGAACTCCCCAGGCTCATTCAATATAATCAACTTACTGTAGCATTCAGGGTTATTAACCATCCAGAAAAAACATCCTCCCTTAAAAACATTATCCATCCCTACAAAAACACTAGCTCACTTCGTTCCACTACAAAACTTTTGGTTCAATCTGTTAAAGCCAACAACCTATCTGGAAAATCTTTGTTTGCAAATTCAGTAGGCAAAACCTGGAATTCACTCCCATCTGACCTTACTCTGAACCCCTCCCTTAATCAGTTCAAAAAAATCTAACCCAATATTTTAAAACTCACTGGTTATGTCCTTTCTCTAACCCTGACTAAAGCCTAATTTACTTCCATATCCCTGCAATTTTTATTCACAGTGACTTACCTCTTACACTAAAAGGTTTGAAAAGAGAAACTGTAACATCTCTACAGATACTCTGTATATAGCTGCTCCTATAGGTTTGATAAGAGAAACTGTAACATATTTGTATATATTTCTGAATATAAACTGTATTCTTCATAGGCTTGATATGTGAGACTGTAACTTGTATGTTAATACAATATGTTTGCGCATATACTGTAACATGCTTGTCTTTATCTGTTTGTAATTTTGGAGCTTTCTCCCCAGGCCTCCACTGAAAATGGACATGCATCCAGTCAGATTTTCCCGGTCAACAAGTGTAAAATAAAATAAATAAATAAAATAAATGATGTAATACAAAAAGTGTCATATACCTAGCTAAGTGCCAATCCTGCGACTGTTTTTAGGTAGGGAAAATGGAGCGACATTTCAAGGACAGGATATATGAGCATCTGTATAGTATTAGTAAGGAAAATACTAATAATGCCTTAGCTAGGCATGTGTTGGAACAACCTGACCATTATTTTTATTATCTAGTTATCGAACAAGTGGATGTAAATGCCAGAGGAGGACCTTGGGCATTGAAGCTCAAGGAAAGGGAACTCCTCTGGCAGTTGAAATCAAATGCACATTTATTCCCAGGTCTAAACGATCATTGTTCTCTAAAATGTATTTTAAAATTAAAATCATTATTTAGATGAATGGGTTTAAGGGTACTTGTGGGTAATAAACTGACACTTTAATTACATTTTATATTCATAAATTTTGACACAATGCTTGATTTTTAAAATACTTGCGCATATGCTATGTGTACATATACTTAAGCTTTGAATCTCACTAAGAATTTGTGAAAAAATAGGAGGTACTTGGTGATGTCATAATTAATTCCTTTACTTAATGTCAGAACAATGAGATTTTAAGATGTTTGAAGTAGTTCAATATTTTATGTGGACAAAAGTGCTCACAATAAATTTTATTTTGGATTTAGTAAACTGGATTTTTGATTAGTGAGTTGTAGCAACCTTAATGGAGCACAGATTGCCAGAGCTGTCCCAATCTATATTGTTGCATGTGTAAAACATGCATGGGTCAGTGTGGTAAGTTTGTTATGTGTTTAATATTGCCTGGAAGTGGTCAGCATGTGGGCCTGGATGGTTGTGTCTCAGTGGCCTAGGTTCAGTACAGTGGTCGACAGGGCCATGTTCAAACAACTGCAGTACCAACCACACTGCTTCCCAGCTACACCCATGTCAGCAGTTGTACATACTCCCTGTCCAGATGTCAATTTGATCACTGTTGGAAAGCTGGACACACCATGAATGGCAGCCCATACATAGAAACAGTGGACAGGTGGAAGTAACCTACACAGAGTGCATATAAAATAACTGTCAACTGCACATAACTTTGGAATTATACATAGAGGTTAGCATCACATTAGTTGTCCCTCTCGTATAGAATACTGGTAGTCTGGCCAATCACTGGCAGACCACAAAAGGCACAGTTATAAAGTAATGACAAGCTGCCCACGTTCACACACAAGGCAGCATAAGGGGAATGTCCCAGGTATATCTGTGAGTCGGTGCCAGTAGCTTATCTATCACACATGCACCCAACTCACCCCACCATCAGCCACAGGTTTATCACAGGTCATATCCTTGCTGTAGGGAATGTGTACAACATGACCCCATCTCTGTATGGGAATACATACATGATGCTGCATGCTGAATAGGTGTTGCATGCAGGTGTGTCCCAGGTGTAAGCAGCAACCTGCCCACATCCAGACTTGTGGATCAGTATTAACAGGAAGGATTGACAGGAACACCTCAACCACTTACCACTGTCACCCCAGGGTAATCCACTGGTTTGCAGCCTGGGAACGTATGAGTGACAGAATGCACTGGCTTGCTACAGACAGCCTGCAGCACTCTGAAATGGTCTACAGTCCTCTGGCAAAGGCCGATGCCTCACCCATAGTGCCTATGTATGGAATGTCAGGGGGTTCTAACTAACAGCCTAACACAGTAAACAGAAAACAAATGCAATGCCATGCTGACAAATGCCAGTAGCATGCCTCCCCATGTTCTACTGCAAGGACTGTGGACCAGACCATAAATACTACTGGGATAAAGGCCCAACTATAGGGATACCTCTGAGATATTGCTTTTATAATGTTAGGAAGAGGAGAGAATAACAGACAGGGATGTAGAAGCATGGATGTCAAGGAGTGTGTGAAGTCTGAAAATCTAATGTTCATTCATACTACCCCCTGACTGCAAATCCATGAATAAATAGCCACAAAACTACTTGCAAACCACAATGTGAAGGTAAACTGACCAGATATACGAGTCCTGCCTCCGGATAACCTGGGTGCATCTGTACAGCTGAGAGGTATGGCCCCAGCAGGATATGGCCATTCTGTTAAGTTGAGAAAAGCACAAAAAGGGGATCCCCTGCCAGCATACTACCAAGGTGCTGGACCATTTATAGAGAACCAGCAGTCTATTGTCTGTAGCTACCCCTCCACAATGGCAGGAGTGTGACAGAATGTATAATCTATATGCCTCAGAATATTGGCCTCAGCTTCATTCATTTTGTATTTCCCTGGTAAATAACTGTGAACAAAGAATGATAACTGTCAGTAGTTGATGGCATGATAAATCACAGTATAAAACAGTACATATGTCATAAAATATATGCTACAACCAATCATGTTACACAAGCAACACAGACAGCAATAGTTACAGTATCCCCCGTATATTACGCCCATTGTGTCTCCATATTGGCAGCCTATCTACAGATATCCTGCAGAAACAAGTTGCTAGGTGTAGCTGTAGCACACACAACCCTGAACTGGAGTCCAACCCTCATACTGGGCATGCTCCAACACTTAAAGAAATGCAGTCCATGTCTGACAACACAGTGGACTACAGATATCCATTATTCGCAGATCTCTGTGCACACACACCAAATTGTACACCATTGATACTTCACACACACTTTGGATAGGAATACTCACACATATCTAAGGCCAACATAATATAATATGTCAAAAATGCACACACAGAGACATGGGAAAGAGAGAGATAGACAGCGACAGAGAGAATCCCATTATGAGACATTTCCCACCCCATTGGCCTATATCATATGATGTGCTGATGTCATTCACTGTAGAAATCCCTTTGGTTAGCCTTCAGCCCTATAGTCTCAGTATTGCTCGTGATAAATGTGTAACACTACAGTACAAATAAGTATCCATGCAGCAGTTGTAATCTCAGTCCTGTCAAATGTAAACTTGTGTGTGTGTGTGTGTGTGTGTGTGTGTGTGTGTGTGTGTGTGTGTGTGTGTGTGTGTTTGTGTGTCTAGATGAATGTGATTGAGGCCATTCACACTCATTACACTCCCCATTGCCTACTTTAGCACTCCTGCTGATGTCAGTCACCCTGAAATAACCCTTTGGGCAGCTTGCAGCTCTATAAGCACTGTGGCACTTGTGATAACTGTGTAATACTATAGTGAAACAAACTAGTTAGATAGGAGTTTGAATCCTGGTCCTGGCAACTGTGAAAATGTGTGTGTTTGTGTGAGAAAGTGTGTGTGTCTTTGTAGTGACCTGATTTTGTGGCCATTCACACTCACTACACTTCCCTCACCCCTCCTTTAGCACTGCTGCTGATGTCACTCACCTGCAAAGATACCTTTGAACAGCTTTCCAATTTATAAGCACTATGGTGCTTGTGATAACTGTGTAATACTATAGTGTAGCAAACTAGTTAAGTAGGAATTCTAATCCTGGACATGGCAACTGTGGGAATGTATGTGTTTGTGTGAAAGAGTGTGTGTGTGTGTGTGTGTGTGTGTGTGTGTGTGTGTGTGTGTGTGTGTGTGTGTGTGTGTGTAGAGACCTGATTTTGAGGCCATTCAAACTCACTACACTTCCCTTTCCCCTCCTTTTGCACTGCTGCTGATGTCACTCACCTTAGAGGTATGTTTGGACTCTGTTCTACCTGTAAGCTCTGTGATGTGTGTGGTAAATGTGGAACAATGTAGTAGCAGTAATTATATAGGTAGGGGTTTGAATCTCATTCCTGCCAAGTGTTTGTGTATGTGTACATATATGTGTCCGTACCTTAAAGATTTTGGCCCCAGTACACTTCTCAGTGCCTGACTTTAGCAGTCCTGCAGATATCATTCACCTTAGAAGTACCTGTTTGTAGCCCTAAACGATGTAAGGTCAGTGGTGCATGCTGTAAATGTGTAACATAAAGGTCTGAAAACATATTTAGATAGAGTTTTGAACCTCACTCATGGCAAATGTAAATGTGTGTGTAGGGTAAAATATTTTGTGAAATCTCTCACCCACTAAATCACCCAATGTCAGTATTTACAAGGGCTGATGATGTTCCTCACCTTAGAGCATCCATTCTATAAGCTCTGTCATGTGCGATAAATGTGTAATGCTGTAGTAACAATACATACTAAGGTAGGGGTTTGAAACTCAGCACTGGCAAGTGTGTGTGTGTGTCTGTCAGCAGTATCCTGTGTGGGTGTTGGTGTGATTGAGTAATAACAGGATCCATTGGGGGTGGGTTTTGCTAAATTATTATATTGAGGACCTAGTATATGTCCCAATGTCCACATTACAAGGCCAACAGTTGTCAAAAAACATAGAGGTTGGTGTAGACAATCCACAGCCCTAAATGTGTAGTGCCATGTGCAATGACTATGTGACAATATGGATTAGTTAACAAGATAGGCAACCCTTCTAATACTCAGATACCACTCTCCACCCAGGAATCATACACAAACACACTTGGCTAGGCAGCAACCACTGTATCAGTAGTTCTCCTGCAAATTGCCTTACAGTACCCATGGTGTGATTGCAGTGGACTCCCCATGTTGAACCAATGACCAGACATGACTGATGTCAGGGTACGGACCCATGTCCTCTCATGTTTGGGATCTACACTTCTGAGGTGCAGGAGAACACTAAGGCACCCTGGCTGATAATGTTTGCATACAACAGTAAGGTGAGTGGTAACATTCCCAATCCATGTGATGTTGACATCACGCCCAAAGGCCATTTGATACCTATGACTGTTGTCAGAACTCTGGACATTACCTCAATGCCAATAGATGTGCCGCCATATCCTTTGGGAACACCATGGCTCACATAAAGTAATACATTGGTGGTAGTCCACTGAACAGTGACATTATTATAACAGAATGGGGAACACAGGTTGACAGCCAGCTGCCTGTTGACCACAACAGTGCCACTGACATCAGAAAGTACTTTGATGTGTTACATCCCCTGTCTGTGAGTTATCCAGCAAATAAAAGGACGTGGTACCCTGTTCCATCCCCTCAGTAGCCCAATCTATGTGTACAGTGGCCCTTTTGCTATGTTCCCTACTGGACACCTGCAAAAACTGTAGAGTCTACAAACGTACCTCACAAAGGGAATACCATGCCTTATACACATGCCCTCTATGGACAGACTCCAATGAATCCCCGTATCATACTGTCTATGTAGGTGCAATCACTACCTCAGTTACACAGCCATGTCTCACCAAACAAGGTCAGGAATGCTACTTCTGAAGATACCAATCTGTCCACACAACATACCCCAGAGACCTCAAGCAAACTTCCACACTTAAAAGAACATGCATGTGGGACATGTGCAAAACCCAGATACTGACCCTGTTATGGAATATGAATCACATACATGTGAAGCAGTGCACATCACTGGCCACCCACAAAGAAATCTGGATGAGTGGATGGGGAATACAATACCCACCCCTGGGGACTACTCTAGTGACTATACTCCTGAGCCACACTAGGGACTATTTTCATGTGCCTGATGCCAGGGTATTCCCTTGGGCTAGCCTTGTAGAGCCTTCAGGCCCATTCACCTACTACACACCTATGAAGCAATGAACCTATGGATCTCAGTACTGGCAAGTGTGTGTGTGTGTGTGTGTGTGTGTGTGTGTGTGTGTGTGTGTGTGTGTGTGTATCTGGGATGGTCTGACTGGATTAATGTCCATTTCAGCGCAGGCCCAGGGAGAAAAGCTCCAAGGAACATGTACACAATAGAATTGTCAGAACAATTGGTGTATGGCATTTACACCCAGGTTACGTTTACTCATAGGTCATAGGTTATAGAACCAAGCAATACAACACCACATAACGCCTGAGGGTTACATATCAATGCAAGTATTTATAAACAGGTAGTAACAGCATATTACCTTCAGGATAAAGAATACATTGAGTAGATTTAGTTATGGTTTTGACCATTGTGATATTGAGAGGGGTGGCTGAAAAGAGGACACTTGTAGAGGAGAGGCATGTGAGATGGACAGGGTGCTAGTCAGGGTTGGCACAGGGACATATCCAGTGTGATTTAAAGTAATATTTAATCTTGTTTTTGAATACGGTTAGTGAAGGTTCTAGGGTCAGGTCAGGTGGTAATGAGTTCCATATCTTTCCGACAGAGTTAGCAAAGACAGAGTCACCAGCAGCGTGGTTAGATTTTACTATTTGAACTAGGAGTTTTGGGGAGGAGTGGAGTGGTCAATTGTTGCTGTAGGGGCAGATTATATTTTTTAGGGCAGGGGTATTTTCTGGCCAGTGGAGGATTTTATGAGCAGCTATGAGCTGGTTGAGTTGTAGAAGGTGAGATAGTTCAAGCCAGCCTAGGAGATTTAGGTTGTGTCAGTGGTGGGTTTGGTAGGGTGTGCCAGTAGCAAATCTGGTGCTATGGTTGTAACAAGATGATAATTTATTGAGATCAGTTTTGCTCAGGTAAGAGAAAAGAGAAGAAGCATAGAGAATGGTAGATAGTAGATGGGAGCAGGTGATTGCAATTCTTGCGGGTGGGGTGAGGAATGATTTGATCCTATAGAGAGAGCCAAGTATTTTATTGTTTTTTATAGTTTGATTGATGTGCACATTAAACCTGAGATTGTTATCAATTGTGACACCTAAGAGTTTAGTTTGAGTTTCTGGGGAGATAATGTTCCCATTACTAGCTGTTATGCTGAAGAGTGGTGGGGTGGACCTACGCATAGGGGAGAAGAGGAGTAATTTAGTTTTGTTGGGATTTAGGATTAGACATTGGTTTATCCCCTGTGGCAGTGGTTATTAGCAATTGGAGGTGTGTCCAAACCACAACATGTACCATTCTCCACTCTACAACAGATGTTGTAAATCAACATATACCTATGTACAACCCTCAGCCCTATTATCTGTGAGGCACATGCAATCACTTTGTTACAGACTGGGAATTTCCATGCACATACAGCTGTACCCTGCCTATGACATGGTGGATGTGTTACCACACTGCCATACCCCGTGTTCTTGCAGCAGGACCACATCCTGGTGACACACAGATACCTAAAACAGAAATGGGATGCAGCATGTAAGTACACATTCACTCAGCACTTCACTTGTGATGGGGAGAGTGGGGTAAAGCTGGCACTGAATGTGTTACCAAGACTGTGGCCAATATCTGTTGTCTCAGGATAGGTATTAGCATTGTGCAGTAACTCTCAGCACTCATGTTTAATGCTGTGGAGGTTATTGATGTAACTATCAAAGGCTGTTGTGATTGTCGTCAGTGTCTGCTGCATGTCTGCCATCATAGATGCCTGTAGGGGATTCCATGAGGGATCAAAAGTTGTGTTTGAGGCTAATATGGACGTTCAACAGTCATGGGACACCACCTTTCTCTGCAACAGTGTCCTACTTCTGATGTACACTGTAGTAATGACAGGGGACAATCACATTGTCTCCCAGTGTTTGGAGGACAGTGCCTGGGTTCTGTTGGCTCTGGCTAGTACTATGCATTCATGTACCTGTTTATACAATGCATACATGTATGATTCCACAGTCATGCAGCTATTTCCCATTGCAATGGCTGCAGTGTAGTTCATCTACCCCTGTTTTCATGGCTGCAAAGTCAGCTTTGGAGAGGTTTTGCAAGGTGGTTACCTTTGTGGGGGGTGTAGCTGACATGTTGAGTTCTGTGTTGATTACAGCCTGTGTGGCTCTCACCATGTAGAGATTGACATCTGTGGATGAGCAACAGTTCCATATTTAAGTAGTCAACACAGGTCAAGGTTGCTGCATCCTCTACCGGGGGTCAGTACGAGCTGGTCCAGGGCATTGGAAATGATGAATCCCAGAAGTGTTGGGCCACTGTACTGGCACTTGACTGCTTTCCCCAGGTGATGGAGGGGTAGTCAAAGTCTCATACTATGTCAGTGTTGCGTTGAACCATCATAGATGGCAAGGTGTTGAGGAATGTGCATTGACAGTCTAGGGACATAGATGTGGACCCATAGCAGGCTATCGTCTGGATTTCACTATTACCCCAAGGCAGTTGCAACAGACGTATCTCCAATGCATTATGCTGGGATACTACTCTGGAGGTGTTCCTAGCCATAATGAATACAGAGACAACACCACCTGTGGAGGTGTGGTGTGGTTCATGTTTGAGGCTGACAGCTGTGGAATGCATCATAGCTTGAGACTGCAGGTCTGCTGTCTGCTGCTATGGAACACCTCTCCTTTACAGCAGATATGTGTCCTCCACTTCAATGAGTGCTTTGAGTGACTGCATCCTGACAGTTAGATGTCTACTGTTAAGCAGCATGACCCTCAGATTGCATACATGTCTAGCTGTTATGGTGGTAATTACATTAGGAACACTGCCTAATAAGGCATCATAGAGGTGGCAAGACACTTAGCCAGTACCTGGAAATTCAGCGCTGACAGATGGATATCTGTGGAATGTCATTGGGTTCTGTCAATCATGTCATCCCAAGCAGAGAGGTACTGGATCCCCTGAGAGTGACACAAAACATGCAAACCAATGTTGCAGTCAATCATCTGTTGATAGTACCGCGGCATCATTCTGGGTGATGGTGGTACACTGCTCAGGGCTACTGTCACACCTGCCTGGACCACATAATCAGAGAGTTCAACCATGTCTCTTGTCATGCACTCCAGGGAGGTGTGTCCCAAGTCATTCACACCCAGATGGATACAGAGTGATACTCGTAGTTATTGTGGAGTGCTGTGACTGGCTGTGTCATGTGTTGGATGCTGGCATGTGATAGATATTTGGCTGTTACCTACTCCATATTCATCTTAGTAAGTGGGATATGTATGTGCCTCAGTATTGAGTTACCCATGATCACTGTATTGTGCAAGGTGATTAGCCTTAGAAGCTTAGGTTGAGGGGCACACTGTGTAAGTTAAATATATCTCCCTTAGCATGTGCCATGTTGCGGTGTCTGAGTGGGTGTCTGTCTTGCTGGTCTGTGCTGTTTGGGTAAATGTCCATTGAGTGCCTCTGGGAAAGTGTGTGTGTGGCTTTCCACTGTATGTCATGACTGTCAAAGTGGGTGTCATGGTGAGCTACGTGTTCCACATGGTGTGGTGCAGGTGTTGATCTTATCCTCTCCGCCTGCTAGTCCAGTCTTTTCTGGAGAGTGCACATGTCCGTATTGGGTGATATGTGGGTAACACCCACAGGTCTGAGTGTTTGGAGATTAGAAGGGATGGTTGTCTGTGTACATGAGGCAGTTGCAACAGTGCCTCAGAATGGGCAAGTATACCAGGTTAATGGGTGAAAGCACAGAAAACCACCCTTTCAAACATGCCAGGAGGGGTGGACATAACTAGTAAGTACTTGGGCAACATCTGTGATTGAGTACTGCTGACAGCTCCCAGGTGTGCCACACTTCTTGATACAATAACCTGAAGTACCAAGCCATAATGCTAGTTGAAGTGCAAGACAGAAAGAACTAGCATGATGTAAGGGTGGAACAAAAGGCAGACTATCTGCCACCTGTAATACTTTACCGCAGCTGTGCAGTTATCAGAAGCTTTGGCCAGGTGAAAGCTCAGTAATCACTGTAGCGCATGCGGTAACTGCATAACACTATAGTAGACAAAACTAGATAGGCATGAGTTCTAATCCTAATACTGGCAGGTGTGTGTGTGTGTGTGTGTGTGTGTGTGTGTGTGTGTGTGTGTGTGTGTGTGTGTGTGTGTGTGTGTGTGTGTGTGAATCATATACTGTCTGGCTTATACCAATTTTGACTTGTGTACTAGCCTTCACACTTCCCCTCTTCCCAATCTAGTAGTCCTGTTGGTGTCATCCACCTTAGAAGTACCTTTGAACTAGGTGGAAATGTATCAGCTCTGTGGCACATTTGATAACTGCATAGCACTATAGTAACAATGACTAGATAGGCAGGAGTTCTAATCATCCTCCTGCATTTGGATGTGCGTGTGTTTGTGTGAGAATCATATAGTGTCTGGGTTACACCATTTTTGACCTGTATACTACCCTTTACACTTCCCCTCACTCCAATTTAGTAGTCCTGTTGAAGTCATCCACCTTAGAAGTACCTTTGGACAAGGTGGAAATATATCAGCTCTGTGATGCATCTGATAAATGCGTAGCACTATAGTAACAATAACTAGATAGGCAGGAGTTCTAATCTGGCAACAGTTTGGATGTGTGTGTGTGTGTGTGTGTGTGTGTGTGTGTGTGTGTGTGTGTGTGTGTGTGTGTGTGTGTGTGTGTGTGTGTGTGTGTGTGTGTGTGTGTGTGTGTCTGTGTGTGTTCTTGTGTTAGAATCATGTAGTATGCAGGTTGCACAAGTTTTGACCTGTGTACTACCCTTTACACTTCCCCCTCACTCCAGTTTAGTAGTCCTGTCCGTGTCATCCACCACAGAAGTACCTTTGGAATAGGTGAAAATGTATAAGCTGTGGTGCATCTGATAACTGCGTAGCTCTGTAGTAGGAATACCTAGATAGGCAGGAGTTCTAATCCTAATGCTGGCAACTGTTTGTGTCTGTGTGAGGATCGTATCTTTTGGGGCTTATACCATTTTGTTGTGTATACCATACATGGCTGGTGACCACCTCTTGCTGCCATTACTTTATATAGTGTGGTAACAGCATCTGCCTCACATGCAGCAGGTTAAACCATTGCACAGTCCTCTGTACAGATGTGTCTGGAATATACATATGTTTACAACCTATATGTGGTCGGAAGTGGTCTGTGTGCCTTAACAATGCCCATGTATGTGATATTGTAGCCAAATAGGCCACAGTGAGAGTACTGACACATATGGCAGCATGAGGTATCATACCTGACTGAAACATCATGATATGATGTCTGCCACCCTCAGAGGTGGCCAGCCTTGTAAGTGCAATACATGAGTCCAGAAGCTTGGTTTTACAAGTCAACTGTTCCTGTTATGGGTCACATTAAAGTCTGGAAGAGGTGTAGACTGACGTATTATGGTCCTAATTAGTATGTAACAGGAACACCTTGCATCTTAACAGGGGTCTGTATACAGTTTATATCCACTGTATACCACTAATATGTCACACGTCCCTACCTTAGGTCGTTTGTCCAGCCCATATTGCTGGCCTCTGTCCAGATGTCTTAGTACTGACAAGTTGTGAGGAATGCTACAGGAATTTTGATCTCACGTCAGATAGGCCTCAGTGGTGACCATTGTGATGCTATGCAATTAACCCCAGCACAAGTGAACATGCGCAAACAGCAATATAGCTATTACCTAAAGCAATATAGCTATCACTGTTGTGTGCATGGTAAATTGCATGTGCTTCACATGCCTGGGGTATTGCCAGGCAACAACAGAACAATGTCATACTCACCAGCTTCAGGCTGCTGTCCCATATGCAGACCAGATGGTCCTAGGTAGTTGTGAGGGAGTTACTGGGAGCAGATTCACATGTGCCCTTGGTACAGGATGGATGCAGCATGTCTGCACATCTACAGTACTAACTGCAATAATACACAATGTCCTGTCCTCACCATAGATGTGCACCTCTGTGCATTAGAAAACCTCATCCACAACTGCAGTCGGACTTTTCACATTGATGTAGATACAATACAGATACATGTATGTCTGATACATTAGTGTACTAATCACCACTAGGCCCTTACCTGCATAGTCCTCGTACAGTGTGTATGTGTGTGAAACCCATCTCCACAATGCTTCCCTCAGCTCCATGGCTTGTGAGTTGAGCGGAAGACCCAAGTTTAGCGAGGAGCTCCTCGGTGGGTGTCAGTGGGGGCTGGATGGCTGGGCCCCCACCTGTGGCTAGCTGGTCCCTTGCTACAGCAACAGCCCATTGATGGGCATGGTGGATGAGGTCGGTGGCCTGATGCACATGCTCATACCCCCATTACAGGGTGAATTGTGTTGTTTCCTCTGAGACTTACAACATATGTGGAGACACAGTTGCAATTGTCCTTGGTGTGGATATGTCTGATTTGTAGTCATAGTCAGCCTTACAGGAAGTCACCTGTGAACTTACATGCTTGCTCAGATATATGTGGACTTGCTTCCAAGTTGTTGTCTGCACCTGTTTGCCCATATACAGCCAATGTAGCAACCTATTATGTGGTTTGTGTATTGCTGCTGTCCACCAAGGGGATTACTCTACCTTGGTGGAGGCTGGTTATAAAAGTAAGGTACTGCTGAGTCCATATAACTACAGTGGATATAAAGGGTACACACCCCTGTTACAATGCTTGGTATTTGTGCAATTGAAACATGACACCACAATAACTCATTTCAAAACAATTCCCACCTGTAATGTCACCTATAGCCTGTACAATTCAATTGCTGCTCAATCATACTTCTCAACCTGTTATAGCAGAACATCTGGACAATGGCACACATAAATGGGTGACAAAAGGGATATCAGTATGGATAATGTATTAATATAGCTGCACCATACATTAGTGCGTTGATTGCACAGTAGGCTTTGACATAACTGTGATAACCTGAAAGATGTTCAACAGTCATAAGTAGGCTATTATGTTACAATATCATTGCTCACAGACCTGGCAATGGTTTGCCTGACATAACACAGGTATATGTGTATGTGACTACAGATATCAGTCACATATGTGCTTACTGTCTAGCAGAACACCATACAGTTGAATGTTATTAATTCAATATATCACATGCAGTTCAACACACATGTCTATAACAGTATTTTACTATGCACATGCCCTATATAGGTCTTTTAGCTTTACAAGACAAACATGTGTCATACTCATATTCACAGGTAACATGGATATGGACAACATCCCATTAACTGGCCTAGCAGTGGCACAGACACAAATGCTGGACAGACACCCCTGCAGTTGTCATATATGAGCTGTCCTTTCCCAGGGTGAGTCAGGCTCGTGAGCTGTGATCCTACTTTGCTCAGAGCATCACATCTGGACAAAGCCTAAAATGATGGGGGGGCTAAATGGGAACAGACTTTAAATATTCCTGTTACAAACATAGGAAGTTTGTAGAATGATACATTTTGCATTACCGTGAATATTCTTAAGGATGTGGAGTCTTAAAAAAGTGTTTGTCATTACATGATGACTTCAATCCTCAGCTATTTGCAAGAAATGTACAGATTTCAGGAGGAAAAGACAAAAAACTATGATGGTAAAATGTGGACATTCTGTGAAGATCTCTA
>NC_056726.1:104827044-104829544 GCF_019279795.1 Protopterus annectens
ACAATGACCTCTTTCTTCCTGGATGATAATGCATTAGTATTGAGATGTGCCACATAAAAGGACTTTGTGACCACAGTGGCAATGTGGTGGTCAAGAGACAATGCTGTCAACCTGTCTACCCAGATCACTTGTAACTCCTTCTTTGTTCACGGGACTATCATCAATGTGCTACATCATGGGAACAGGGTTTTCCACAAAGGGGATGACAACACATTTTCTGACACTGAGCTTAAGGCCATGGCTCTGACACCAGTCATTGGTCTCAGTGAGGCCTTTCAGTAGGATGCCAACATCACTTGGGTAGTTAATTATAGCTCCCAACTTGCAATTGTCTGCAAACTTTGCAGGCAGAGACCCTTCATGTTGGCATGGACTTAGAGAAGTTGATACCAAACATACGAGGACCCAGGACAGAGCCCTGTGTGACTCCATTTATGACTGCTCAGCAGTCTGACTTGGAGTCAGGTATTTCCACACTGTGAGTCCTATCTATGACCCAGTTTGCAACCCACCCAGTGATATAGGGGTTGATGCCTAGCTTAGTGAGTTTTTGCATGATTCCTGAGTGAGGAAAGTTATCAAAGGCTTTGGCCAAATCAAGGTAGGCTGTACCTTGCCTTCATCCGCAGCTCAGGTGACTGATGGTAAGAAGTTGACCGATTATCATATCCCTGTTTATTAGGTGCATGATGATGCATTCCATAGCTTTACATAACAGACTTGTCAGGCAGTTGGGGCAGTATTTCCCATGGTCTGTAGTCACACCTCATTTGTGGAGAGTGGTGACTGTATCAGTGCACAATTCAGTAGGGACAAAGCCTGAGGTGAGGCTGTGCTTTAACAGGGCACACAGGTGATTTGCCAGGTCACTCTGTAGCTCATGCAGAACACAGCCAGGGATAGTGTCAGGTCCCATAGAAGCTGTATTCCTGGCCTTGGGCAGTGGAGTCTTAACCTGTGCAGCAGTATTACTGGGTTCCTGGCAGTTTACTGGTATTGTGATTGGTCTTTTGAGGGGGTGAGAGGGATTAAGTTTACACTCAGTATGTCAGACAGTATATTGGCAATATTTGTTGGCTCAGTCTAGGAGGTATCATTGTCTAGTAGCTCAGAACAAATCTTGGTATTGCCATGGAGATTCTTTACATAACTGTATGAGGCCTTGTGTTTGTCTTTACTATGTGCTCCAATTCTATTTTCACAGCTAACTATGTAGTATTTGAGGATATTTCACTTGATGCTGATAAGGGTATTTTTCCAGTCTTGGGACTTCACCTTATTTCATATCAGTTCCCTCCTTCTTTTATACAGTTTCTTTTTGCCCGGGGACCACCAGATCAGCTTTCTTTTTTTGGAGGTGAGGGTCCTGGTTCTATTGGGTATGGCGGTATCCATGCATTTGTGTACGTGTTCATAGTGCCTTGTTGTTTGATTCAGCAGGCATACAACTAGTCTCTATTTGAATGGCTTACATTAGGTTAGCCACCTCTGTTGTTATGAGGCCACAGTTAGCTTTGGACAGGCTTTTCATGGTGGTTACCTGTGGAGGGGGTGGGGGAGGGCTGTGGATAAGATATAAGAAGGGAGGAGTTGACTATTGGTGTTGAGCAACAGTCACACATATTAGCAAGGACCAGGTTGATGTGATGGGCATGTGAATCGGTACATGAGTAGCTTTCCCAGGTAATGGTGGGGTAGTTGCAGTCAACCAGTATAAGAGTGTTAGGCTGGACACTAATATTCTCCAGGGTGTTTAGGGACATGGAGTGTGAGTCTTGGGACATGTTTGGGGACCTATAGCAGACTACAACCTGAACCACTGTCTTACCCAATGTTAGCTACATGTGCAGGATCTGTAATTCATAATGTTGTTCTACCACTCTGGAGGTGTGTCCATCCTTAATGAATATGGAAATACCACCACCTTTGGCACTTCAGTCCAAGTTCTGCAGCCAACAGTTGTGGAATGAGTTATAGACTGGTAGTGCAGGGGTGCTTCCTGCTGCCTTTAACCAGGTCTCTCTCACAGCACAGATGTCATTGTTCCCCATTTTAAGGAATACTTCCAGTGAGTGCATTTTCAGATTTAGACTTCTAGTGTGCAGCAGCATGAGCCTCAGATTGCATGTGTGTGTAGCTGTCATATATTTCTGTATATTTATGTCATCAGCAGCCCCCTTTTTCCCATTTTTTCTACATGGGGTTGGGGTATCGTGTTAACTGTTGCCAACTCTCTTGATTCTGTGCCACACTCCTGCCTTCTTCAACACTCATGCCTGATTGTCACTAATCTTCTTTCACACAGTCCATCCACCTCTTTGCTGGACGTCCTTGCTTCCTCTTCCCTTCTTCCTGTCTGTCCCAAATCTTCCTCACCATATTGTCTTCTGCTTTGCTACACATGTGCCCAAACCACAGTAATCTATTTTCTTTGATCTTTTGGAGCTACTTTGGCTTCTGCTCTTCTGTCCTCATTTCTTCCTCTGGCCCACAGTGTGCA
>NC_056726.1:104834544-104949544 GCF_019279795.1 Protopterus annectens
AGGGCTGATAGCCTAGTACCTACCTATGAACCTATACATACATATATATATATATATATATATATATATATAGATATATATATATATAGTGAGTGTATATCTATGTATATATATATATATATGTGTGTGTGTGTGTGTGTGTGTGTGTGTGTGTGTGTGTATAGCTATATATATATATATCTATATATATATATATATATATATATATATATACACACACACACACATATATTTAATATATATATATATATATATATATATATATATATATATATATATATGTATATATATATACATATATATATTCAGATATATGTATTTATTTATATTGATAAAAAGTATTTTATGTACATACTGAGATATATATAAATATGTATGTATAGATTTTACTTTATATATATATATATATATATATATATATATATATATATATATATAAAATATATGTATATTTTATATGTATATCTCTACATATATTACATATTAATGTTTCTCTCTTTCTCTCTCTCTCTCTCTATATATATATATATATATATATATATATATATATATATATATATATATATATATATGCATATACACACACACACACACATACATTTATATTTATGTACAACACATGACTAAACTTAACAAACCTTTTCCCTACTGTTGAATGACTCTGCTGCATGATATGTTTGAAAAAACATCAGACATATCAACAGCTCAGATGGCTTAATGGTAAATTTTTGTGTCTATGGTGTGCAGGATTCTGGGTTCAACACTTGCAATGGCTGATTATTGCTGGGCAGAATAAGGGCTATTGGATACAGAGTGATTAAGGCACTTTTAAGCAGTTGTAAGTGGGTTTGCGCATGTTTGCTCGGTGGTAAGCAATGCTACCTTCTGGTTAACTATGCTTATACACAGTTAGCCATAAAAAGTGCTTAATCTGTGTAGGCATCGATTAGCACCACACAAACAGGCTTACTCCAGCTTATCCCATGCTAATTTCTTTAAAAGAAAAGAAAAAAGGGGTGATAGGAAAGTGGTGAAAAAGAGGGAAGGAAGAAGCAAAAACAATATGAAAGATAGCTAGGGATGTGCAGGATGAGTGTAGGGAAGGTCCATAGCTGTCCATTTCTTCTACAGCAACAGCTGTACATATATACTGCATTTGGAGGCAAATTTAGATACTCAAACCCCTGAGAGAGAGGTGAGGACAACAATAATGTGTTGTGAAGCCAATTAGACCAGATTACTTGTCCAGTGGACATGTGTGCGAAATGGACAGCTATGTATGGGGTGACTTTTTTGGGGGGGTGATTGCCTTTTTTGTTTTTTTTTAAGGTGAGAGTGAGATGTTGGGGAAGGATAGTAGATATATTTGGAGAGGTAGGTTTGGTAGAAAGACAGACAAGACAGCATACAGGGGCGGTATATGACACGTGGGGGGGTAAACACCATAGACGGGGAGGGGTGTTTGGTAATCAGAAGCCCACGAGGTCCCAAATGGATACAGTGGGACTGAAGTCCCCACCCATGGGCAGTCACCACTGCACCTTCACAGCCCCAAAGGTGGCTGTGCTGGGGGCTGAGCAGGAGGGGCAGGCTAACCCACTAATTGCACCACACGGCACTCAAGCAGGTGTAGCAGACCTCCATATCCCTTGCGGAGCTCGCTATACACCAGACCCCGGACTTAGCTTCGGGTGACAGGATCCTGTCTGTGCCTGTGCCCGGGGGGGGGTGAGCCCCACCCCTTGAGCTGGTTTCACCCGAAGATGGTGCAGGACCAGCGGACGAGGAGGTCCTTGTGTGAATCCCAGATGTGCTGGGGCCTGGTGCCACGTCCAGATGAGGTGGGAGAGGTGGATCCACTGGGACTGGCCTTCCCAGATGTGCTATGGTGTTGTAGTTTTAAAACATATGTTGGTTAGTAATGGCAAACACATTCCTGGATTAATTATAACAGCATGCATGAGTATTCCCATTAACCCAAAACAACAGATTTGGAACATTTGCATAGCAAACAGAACACATGAATACATGGAACCGCAGTGGGCATTACACCAGCATGCAGGTTACATTCATATCAACAGGGCACCAATGATAGTATTTGAACAGGGAACATTAATTGGAATACATTTCAACATTTGTAGAACATTAGGACACATGTCCCAACAGTAGGTTTGGCGGAAAAACATACCCATTCATTTATGTGTTTAGATTATTGGTGAAGATAAGGTGGGTGAGAGAGAGAGAGAGAGAGATGTCAATTAACAAATGTAAATTTTTGCAGTGGTCACAGCTTTAATGATCATTGCTCTAATCATTACTCTACAGGTATTATTACAACAACCTATGGCCTTGGGTTGGGCAGTGGTATGTTTGTACACAGTGTATAATTACAGCCTTGTTATAGCTACTTTATACCTTCTCTTACCTGGAAGACCCGTGCACTCAGTGTGTGTGTGTGTGTGTGTGTGTGTGTGTGTGTGTGTGTGTGTGTGTGTGTGTGTGTGTGTGCTACTGACATACTCTGCCTTGATTTCTATTGGTTGTTGGTAGCAGGGACCAGTAGCTGTGACAGCGTGACACTTTTGAACATTTCTTGGGAGAGACCCTTGGTGTATGTACTTATCTTTCTGTCATTTGCAGCCTTGGGGTTGGACTGTGGGTGTTGGGGTTCCTATTATATAATCAAAGATGCAATCCTTCGAATACATCTTGATCGGACTTGAAACCACGAAACAGCAAAATAGCGAAACGGCATATAAGTGATTTCTTTCCCTGTGAAAGAAATCTCTTGGCCGTCTCAGTTACTTTGCCATTTTTGTCAATGTAGTGTGATCTCAGAGTTAGTATATTTAAGTAGGGGGTGTTGGGGTCACAGCCCCCCACTTTATGTAATGTTTTGAAGTTTTTTTTTGTTTTTCGTGTTTGTTTGTTTTTTTTTTGTGTGGCACAGAGATTTTTTTCCCATGGGAAAAAAATCACTGTTCTGAGTGTTCGGGGTTGTAAGCTTTTGCTTACATGGGGTTGATAAATCAGCATTCGCTTTTTTAAGCATTTGCTGATTTAATATAGACCCGGGTGTTTGGGCACAGTATTACTACAGGCTTCTTATAGCTACTTTATACTTTCTCCTACCTGGAAAACCTTTGAAGGGAATGTTTGTTGACACTACCTGACTGTTTCTACACATATTCACAAAATCCTAGTTGATTCGAACCATGCATACCTATCCATCACATACACAGGCTGGACTTCATGAATATTACCATGAAAGACAATAATTGGAATGCAGAAGGATTTTCTAACCACCCTAGGGACATGGTAGTCAAATGACAGCCTGTTATCAATATATCGACACATGTCCCTAATGACTATGTCAAAGTTAAGTGGGCTGTTATCTATATGGTAAGCAGTAGTAACACTAGATTTACCAACAGAAATTATGCTGCATTTCTTGGTGTTGGGGTAAGCCCCTGATTAATACACCAAACATTTGTTTGGTCCAGAACTTACTGGACAATTTGAGTGCCCAAATGGGATTTAATAACTCCCCCAAGTTTGCAGTCTTCAGCAACCTTGGTTAATTATAATCCCTTGATATTGGCTTTTATGTCACAGAAAAGACAGTGTCCAAGATACAATAACACCTACAACATCTCTACCACATTTCTGTGGAGCAGTCAGAAGGGCATGGGCAATTATTTGGTGGGAATAGGCCCCATTTTTTTTTTTTTGGAGAAAAGAAGGAAAGGAAAAGACAGGGAAAGAAGAGGAAAAGTGCAAAACAGCAGGTATACACATTCAACAAATATCACAATACATGGCAAACAAAGGGTGGAAAGAAACAAAGGAAAGGTAAGGTACACTCAGACAGCACACTCTTCAATGTGGGCAATGGAAAGTTGATAAACAGGGTATGGATGTATACCAGTCATGGTGACATGCAGAAATGGTTTCACTTCATAATTTTGAATTACTGAAATCTCGAAATTCAGTAACCCGAGACTATGAAGCTGAAAACCAGAATGCTGAAAGTGCATAAGAGTGAATTTGAATTTCTCAAATCCATGCTTATGCATTTCCGGTACATCCCATGTAGTGTTATGGTGCCTGAAATTGCAAGTAAGTGAGTGTTTGTGTGTGTTTTTGTAAGTTGTGTATGTGGGTAAAGATAGGGAGGTATAAGTGTGAGTGCTGGATTTGTTGATGTTTGTGTGATGTGTGTTTGTGTGCGAGCAAATGGAGGATGGTGTGGTGTGTGGATTGTTTTTGTTTATGTTATGTGTGACCTCGGAGTTGGCATATTTAAGTAGGGGTGTATGGGGGGCACAGCCCCCCACATGGGGGGATGCAGGGGGACTTGCCCGCCTGCTTATATGTAGTGTAGGGTTGTGTGGTTTGTGTGCTGTGGGTGGAATGGTGTGTATATTAAGTGGTGTATGGGGTATGTATGTTCGTGATTGTGTGATTCGGGATTGTGAGTTTCGGTGTTGTGAATGCTTCGACTTCATAGTCTTGGGTTACTGAATTTCGAGATTTCAGTAATTCGAGATTATGAAGTGAAACCACAGAATTACATATGTACTTATGCACTATGACATTATCACTTGTTGCAATCTGTGTGACAATCATACCTGAATATGAAAGATCGAGGGCAGGTGCATGCTGTAGGGGAAGAAATAGGGGATCACAGTACATATTGAATATTGAATCCAAAATTCAAGTAGACAGTCAGCAATGTAAGTGTCAACTAAGCAACAGCAGAGAAAGCCAAATGCAAGCCATGAAATACCATAGAAGACCAGCAGAGGACAGAAGAGAACCTCTAACCATGCATGTGAAAGGCAAACAAACAAGCACAGTGCCAAGCAGCAGTACTGCAGCAAAGCAGCAAACTGGCTGCTACTTACACAAGTAGGTGTATATAACCCAAACAGACATATAACATGTCAGCGGTAACACACAGGAGTAGACATATATGTCTGACCTTCATTGGCCTAAAAGGAATCTACCAGAAATCAATGTCAATACAAATACACACAACAATAACATGGGATAATATATGTAATGAAATCTATGATTTATGCTTTATATGGGCTGCCAGGTTCTGCACACGAAGTACGACAAATCACTCTAGGTAATACATAACACACAAGTGTAACAGGAACAAGGATGTAATCTAAGCAATAGCTTGCAACTTGTATGCATATTTATTTATTTATTTTATTTATTGCATTTGTTTACTGGGAAAGTCCACTGAGCCCATTTTCTGTGGAGAAAAGCTCCACATAACAGTATTAAGAAAAAATATGTAAAATACAGAAAAATACAGGAAAAAATACAATTTAAATTACAGAAACCAAATTATTTCAGTTACAGAAACTTAACACTTACAGAAACTAAACTAGCAGGTAACACATTAGTAGTAGGCATGGGTTTTCAGTTTAAAATCTAACTAGCAAGCAATACAGAAGCAGTAATAGGCATGGATTAGCAAAGAAATCAAATGGTATAAAATATATGTCAGAGTATGAACTGTATTACAGTAGGTATCTTGGATCTGAAATGAAGAGGACACTAGCAGAGAAGAAAGACATGGAGGAAATAGTACAGGGGAGTTGGTGAGGAAGGTATAGAGAGAGAGGAGGGTGGCTAGGTAGGTAAGGTAACAGAGTTAGGCAACAGATAAGGAAATTAGAGTACAGGCTGGATAGAAAAACAGAGGGGAAAAGTAAGGAGAGCTGAGTCTACCTGAGAGTTGTTTTTGGCATGGGCATAGCCAACAAGAGGAGAGATGTTGTCTAAGTGATTTTTTTAAAGAGTGTAGGGCTTTTGATTGAGGTTATTGTGGATGGGAGGGAGTTCCAAAGTTTGGAAACTGTAAAGGAATAGAGCATTTGTCCAGCTGGGTGTTGGAGTTTGTCAACTTTGAGCAAGGTTTTATTTTCTGATCTAAGGGGTCTATTTGGTTGGTATAAGGACAGCAGAGAGGAAAGAAAAAGGCATGCTGTGGGTTTGTGTATTAATTTGTGTGTTGTAGTTAAATGTAGGTAGTTGAGGTGCAGTGGTAGCTCAAGCCAGTTTAGTTGCTGTAAGGAGGAGCAGTGGTGGCTGAGGGTCTGGCATTTGTTGTAAATCTAGCTTTCTTATTGTAACATGTGTCTAGCTTGGTTCTAAGGGATGAGTGGATGTTTGTAAGGATAGGGGCACCATATAGCAGGGATGGAAGTAGAAAGGCTGTGGCTAGAGCCTTTTTTGAATTATGATTAAGGTAATAGTTGTGCCTGTAGAGGGGAGCCTAATTTTTGATGAGTTTTTTTGATGGTGTTGAGAATGTGGAGGTCAAATGTTAGGTTTTCATCAATAGTGACCCCTAACAGTGATGTCCTGCTTATGTCTTGCATGTGTAAAATGGCCACAGGATCGGCATAATTTGGCCTTCTAACAATACAACTTATTGATAATAGATGATACTGCAAAGGAAGGTTAACATGTACCATGCATATTTTCGAGCTATATGCCAAACCTGCAAAGGGAGAAGAGAGGTGGACAACATTGACCCACATCAAGGGGAATATGCCAGCAAAGCTAAGTAGACAAAAGACAAAGCAGGACATCACTATATAAGGGAACACATTGCAAATGCATGTGTACACCACATACAGTGATGCTGAAGTCAACCCAAGCTACATTGAATCAAATGGCACATGTATATTACATGGTCAGACTACATTGCTTGTGGCAGTAAACATGGCAGTGTAAAAATCACACACACACACACACATATAATCATCTAACAGCAAGACGTATAGGTACACAAGACAAGAATCAGTATCACATACACATATATGCCATCATGACAATGTACAACAAAATATGGAATAAACATCTGTAAAATAATGAATCAAATAATATCTAATGATCAAGCCGGCTTTATAACTTCTAGACAAACTAGTGATAATACATTAACACTTCATACATTGATTGCTTATGCTAAACAAAAAAATGTCAATATTTATGCGCTCATAATTGATGCACAGAAAGCTTTTGATAGGGTTATTATAAATTTTTTATTTGATACTTTACCATATTTTAATATACCCCAAGAATTTGTTCTAATGTTAAAAATTTTATACAATAATCCTTATACAACTCTATACATAAATAAAAATTTCTCGAAAAGAATACAGATCAAAAATGGAACCCATCAGGGTTGTCCTTTGTCCCCTTTACTATTCAATATATATCTAGAACCCTTATTTTTATATATTAAACAGAATGTATATCATAATGCCCCAATACTTTATGGAACTAAAATAACAACGGCGGCTTTTGCGGATGATCTCAATATATACTGTACAACTCCAATTTCAGACACTAAAAAGTTATTAAAAGCAGTAGATGACTTTGCAGAAACATCTAACTACAAAATTAATCTTAAAAAAACGAATGTATTCCCTTTAAGAACCCCCGAACCCTTTTCGCTTTTACCATTAGTGGGACAGGTAACGTTTAAAGATAATATTAAATACTTGGGTATTATCTTTTCCACAGATGATAAAGATTTTTATACCATTAATATTAAAATGGTTTGGGATCAAATAATATCTGATTTTAGGAGATGGAATAATTTAAGATTACCAGTATTAGCGAAAGTCTCAATTATTAAAATGAATATATTACCTAGATTATTATATATTTTTAGATCTGCTCAAGTGTTAATTTCTAAGAAATTCTTTAAACAAATTCATAAAGAGTTGGCTAAATTTATTTCGGAACCAAGGAAAACTAGGATATCATATGATAAATTAATGACCCCAAAAAATAGAGGGGGATTGGACTTACCAAATTTTGAAACCTACTATTTAATAATAAACTCTAACAGACTCTTAAGAATTGCTAATTATGATGCATTTAGTACTAAGTGGTCATCAACATGGGTAATTTTGAATTATAAACATATACTGAATCTGAATATTAATCCTAAAGCATTACCCTTTCTAGGAAAAGACAAGTTGAAATTATATGCGATAATGGATCACATTAAATTATATATAACATCAATACAAAATTTATTTCAATCATTAGATCTTACTCAGCATATGATGGTCTTTCAACCTTTTCATAGGAATCCCAACTTGAGATTAAATAATCAATTAATAGATCTTAAAAATTTCCCATTAATAGTTAATTTAACTTTACTTGACATCTACTCATATCTCAAATATTCAGCTAATGAAATAAGACAAGAATTGAATCTACCTAAAGCTTACCTAGTTATATTAAGACAAATTAAGGAACTCTCTATAAGTTACTTTAAGAATTTCAAACCCAGAGATGAGGATTTAACAAAATGCTCAAACTTATGGCAAACTCTTCAACAAGAGGTTAAATTTATAACCGCTGCAAATAAATTAATAAAAGAGTTCAAATTTCAAGATAAAGTTCTTTTGTCGAAATATTGGAAAGACAAAATCCCATTGATAGAAGAAAATCAAATATTAAAAGCAATTAATTTAACAACAAAATCTATCTCTCTCCAAAAGTTGATGTATACTCAGCTTATGATATTGAATAATGCCTATTATATACGCCTTAGCTTGCATAAATTCAATTCTAAAAAATCTCCAAATTGTCCATACTGTAAAGACCAGCCTGCCGATCTTCTCCATATGTTCTGGAGCTGCAAATGCATTTATAAACTTTGGAACTCTTTAAAAATACAACTTCAAAGGATGGGTTATCAAAGTTCAACACTTTCATGGGAATTTATGATTTTACATATCCCTCCAAAAGAACTTTCTAGGTCACAAATCACTATATTTATTAATATCTTTTTATTAATGAAACTATATATAGATACAAATTGGTTAAACCCATTTCAAACTTCATGGGATAACTTTAAGATTCTAGCAATGAGACATATATTAGCCTACAAATTACTTCTTCATGATCATAATAAAAATATCAATAATCCGAAAATATGGGAACAAGTGTTTAATATTATATCGGCGTAATACTTTGAACCTAAATGCATTCTGAGTTATGTATACATTTTAAGGAAACTTTTTAACAACAAATTGTTTATTACTTGAATCATTCTTAATCATTTTTACATCTTCTTGTATAAATTAATGTTACAGTTGGAAGCATTCATGTAAATATTGTATATATGTTATTGTGTTATTATTAGAAACATTATTTTGTATTTATCTTTAATTCTGTTGTTGTTTTAAGTTTGTATTGAAAATGATAAAACAATAAAGATTTATTATTGAAAAAAAAAGGAATAAACATTTGTGGTGATATACAGATCACTGACCATTGGTGTGACTGGCAAAGGACAGTCCTGTGAGCAACAGTGCAGCACATGAGTATGGATTCAATAAATGCTCACAGTCTCAAGGTACAATAGTGATTCTGCATTGATCAGGATATATGCAGAGACATGTACATACGTCAGTGTATCTGTACACCAGTTGCTGAAATATGGGCATATATGTGAATAAGCAATGCATGTGGAAATGTGACACAGGCCAAAAAAGCAAACTTCAATGTTGCTATATAAAGCAACAATCCCATCGTGTATACATGAATGGTACTACAGTGGTGGTCTATGCATTATGTAAAGGAGGACTGCCCATATATAGCAGCCACACTTATATGACATAACATGGCACCATCATTATCAATACATGCCACACACAAATCCAGTATGCCAGTGTGATGGTAGGACATAGTGTCATACAGAGCACAGAGGCATGGATATGTCCTGTTATTGAACAACCTGTTATACAACCTAAGGCAATGCGATCTAAACAAGCTAGAGACCTGCTACAACAAAATCGCCAAATTCGCCACAGGGGCATCCTACCGTAGTCACCACTGTCTCTCACTTGCTGAACTGGGCTGGCTTGAACTCCCTCACCTCCTTCAGTGGTATCAACTCTCACTTACCCACAAACTAGTAAACCATCCACTAAATGTCCCATCCCTCCAGAATCTACTCCAACCCTATCGCACCACCAGACCACTAAGATCCAGCAACAAAAATCACTTGCAGATCACTAAAGCCAATAACTCTGCTGGTGAAGCACTATTCTCTTGCGCCATAGCCAAATTATGGAACTCCCTCCCACCCACAATTACCTCTGTACCATCATGCACCCAATTCAAAACTTTACTAAAAGCACACCTAAGAACATGCTGGCTACACCCTTGCAACTCCCACTCTAATATCACCCACCCCATCCAACCACTACCTTTCTTTCCACTCCACTAACTACCTTGATTATAGCAAGCTCAGATGCTCATAAGCCTAGTACTTATTATACAGCAGGAACTTCTTATTATAACATTTGTTAATGTCTGTCATGTACTTCACAGACAGATTAGAGTTGTCTACTGATGTACTATGTTCTTCATCTGTAAATATGTTGTAAGTAATTGCTATGTAAATTGTTAATCGCTATGTAATCCAATGTAACTACTGTCTGTTTTAACTGTGGAGCTTTTCTCCCCGGGCCTCCGCAGAAAATGGACCTACGTCCAGTCGGACACTCCTGGTCAATAAATATAAATAAATAAATAAATAAATAAATAACCAGACATGACATGGCAACCCACAAAACATACCCATCTCACTTTGTTATTTTCGAAGTATGGGCAAAATGCTGTTTGTAAGCTACTGTCAATCCCACACATATATAGTGGAACCCTTACATCAGTAGCATAACTGTAAACCTCATAAGAATGACATACAGGGCCACAGTGTATTTACATAACAACAATATGCCACACTGCATGAATAGGAGTACACACATACACACATGCATGTAAGGAGTACCACACCTGCCCATATGGAACAATATATGCATCAAATGCAGCAATGCATGGACATCAAAATGATTACTGCATGCCTAATGTGGTAACATGTGTCATGCACCTGGTACAACATAATATGAAACGTCACATGACATCTGCATTGTATGGCCAGACATGTATCACATAAGCATAGCAGCAATATGCTATGTATACACAAGTGTGCCAATACATTCCAATTGCTTTTATGGCAAATACCATGGTGGCAGCATTACATAAGTGGATCACACAGGTGATAATTACATTCCTGAGGGGCCACCATCACAAGGCTGAACATCTCAAATGATCTCTTGAACTGTTTCCCAGAAGGAGTCTTCCATAGCCTGCACCATATCTTGGAAGAAATTCCCCATCAGGTCCTTCTTCTGTGTCCAAAAGACATCAGTCATCACCTCCTGGATCTTTTCCTTAAAATTGTGTACTGGTGATGGTGATGCTCAGCATCTCCTCCAAGATGCAGCAGGGATGATGGTACAGATCCAGGCCCTAACTCATCATCTTCATCATGGTCATCACCATTATTGGAATCCGAAGACAGTTTGGCATGATCTCATCTCAGGTGTCTGATAGGACAGCATCCACAGGTCCCGTGCTCTGTCAAGGTGAATCACATAACAAGAAAGAAAGTGCAGAATATGCATTCCTGCAACTATATGAATACATAACATACCCCACTGTGACACAATGCACAGGCAGAAAACATTCAGTATGACACATTACAATAAGGTAATCTCGTAGTCAAATCTACCTCCATATATGATGTAAGGCATGAATTAAACTCATAATTATGAAAACAACATATCAGCCTGCACATTCTTTTGCAAAATGTGGCTGTCATGAAACACAAACCTGATGTGGACATAAAGAGTGTAACATACATGAACTACTATGCCTTAAACATGTCATCATACTTTACTAAAATTCATTCTCAGATGATATAGCCTATAAAGATTATAATAAACACAAGTGAGGCTAATGGGTGGATATTCATGCATATGAAAAGCTCCCAGTGTCCTTTTAGCTATAGTTATGGATTAGTGCAATACAGGTACATGTTAGAGCTATTATATACATCACAGAGTGCAAGTAGGTTACAGCAATGCATGTATAGCTTGCCTATTGAAATCCTGCTATTACCTGAGCAATTATTAACCAGCCATCATGAGGCACAAATATATGTGCACAGCCAACACATAAAGATATCATGACATAAGCAAACAATCATGCCATGACACTGTGGCATGCAGCACTGATGTGTCTACATTACAAAAAATTGCTATACTGTTAGACCACAGTGACTGCATTGCTCAATAATTGAAATATGCCTTATTACATTAGCAAGCAGACTATCACTAATTATGTTTCCTGTCTTGTATGTGTGCCTTGTACATTTATATCAGTGTGTGAATATGTGAATCACTCACAACTGTAACCTAGGTGTCTGTGCAAGGAATAAGTCATGTTAACAGCCTCCAAATAACCTATTTGTGTAATTAAGATATAGTGAGATGAAGAATCAGTGGGAAATATAAAAGTTGCATGCAATTGAGATGAGAAGTGTAGCAGGGTAATTGTCTGACACAACATCATCAAATATATGGAATGTAACACCACACCCTACATAAAATGGACAATCATAAACACAATGACAGCATGAGACATATAAAACTGTAGGTTATGTTGTAGAAACAGTACTGTCTGTCTACTAATGTATCAGTCCCCTACACACATTTTTTAGCAGTCCCTATGTATGCAAATGCAAAATGCATAATGATGCTCATTGATTATGTAACAGGCACATATAAATGAAGAAAAGGATTGGCTATGTGCAGAACAATTCCTAAACACAGGATACAAGGGTGTTGAAAACAAAGCGTCATCCGTCTTGTAGGTAGAAGCACTAGCCATGTTGAAGTGAAGTACATATTAGAGCCCACCAACAGTAATCACCCATTCATCCTGTGACTAAGTGGGCTATGTACAACAGAATAGTCACTGAGCACCACAACCAGACATACAAATGCGTCATCACCTACTGTACAAACAGCAATAAAAGCACCATTAACTTGTATGTGTAACATCAAAGGTAAAAGCACTGTGATAGTTACACATAACTGACTGTCATCTAGATTGTGAAATTCATTTAACAGCAATACCCTCAGAAAAATGCCCTCCTCCTAACCCATATGTAAACATTTTTTATGCAATATATCCTCCATCCTGTGCATCCACTCGATACACAACACTGTATTTCTCACTCATTTCTTGTTGCCTGAAAAAGGTACAAAGTATGTATGAATGGCAAATACCTGGTATGTACAAAATAACAGTTGAATACATTGAATAACAATACAAAATTCTGCATATTTATTTATTACTTTATCAGACACAATACTTCACATATTAGAAGACTAATGAACACAGATTAGAGGACCAGAGATTCAAGCCTGCAACTGTCAACTGTGGTAACACTATAACCCTGACACACCTACCTGCCTAGCTGATCCATTTTGGCTGGGATTATATGGAGTAACTGCAGTTAAACAAATCAAAGGTATGACTGCGCAGGGCTGGATTAATAAACATGCATCAGGGCAAGATGATTAAACTACAGTCCAGCTTTCCCCATGTGCTGTGCATTTGTAAACCAAAACATGCATGCCTGACTACATGTCAGCACAGTAGTCACAACAAAAAAGCACAACTGTAACATTTCATAGCTCAGACTCTGGACAACCTTCATAGAGCACACAACTGCTCTTAACAAACAACTACACCAGACTCTCTGTTCGTCACAGACATCAAAATTTAGATTAGGCAGGAGGCTTGGAAATATTTACACAGATTCTATTGCTACATAAAAAATTATACATCGCAAATATCCCCAGTATTTGGTATTGCCACTCATTTAGACTCAGACTGTAGCTCTGTCTCTCTCTCTCTCACTCCATCCAAATAACAGTAGGAGAAGGGTTGTGAATTACTCTTAATTAATAATGACAGAGGTATACAGTACATTCACTTTAGCAGTTCTAGAAAATGTGTCACTGACTGTCAATGATTATTATTGAATTATTCCCCGATTATGTTGAGCAGTGGCGGCTCGTCCCATTGGATTGCAGGACTGCAGCCCCCCCCCCAGCAAGAAAGAAAAATAAAAAACATTTTTAAAAAATAAAATATTTATTTTTTTCTATTTCTATATGCAGTATACTACTACTGTATACTGCTGGCTGGCCACACTTACTTAGCTGCCTGTGAGTCCGTCTGACTCATTGAAGTCCCAGAACTGCTCATGCTTGGTGAGTTCTGGGTTTAAAAAAAAAGTTTCTGTAAATCCAGACTGCTGTAAAAGCAGTCCAGACTAAGGAGAGAAGGTATCAGTGTGATGCCCAGAAGTCTATGCAGTTTGTAACCACATAGAAGTGGAAGGGGCTCTTACTGCCACGTCCGCAGTCACATATGTGACGTAGATGGACTGAATAGCTACTAATTGGTTCTCACTCTTTTCCTGCACTTTGCTTGCTGGGAAAAGAGAGATAAATCATTAGTAGCAGGCAGTTCTTTGGTTTACTGTACTTTACAGCATTACGGTGATTATCTTAACAGTTTGTTCGATCGGACACTATTGAAACGCACTGACTTGCATTTTTACTCGTTTCTTGGTATGCATGCATTGCATTAACTTAACATTGTTCATTTTGCAAACTGAAATGTGTAAAATAATATTGTGAATGCATAAATAACTGTAATACTGCACCAGTAGTGCCTTAGGGTCAGTTAGTTAGTGTCTTGTATGCTGAATAGTGCTGTCCACAGAATTCTTGAAGTCTTAATACTGAGTTGATACTTTTCATCTTATTCATGTATTCATTTTCATAACTGAAGGTAAGAGATCAGATAACAGAACTGTTTCAAAGGCAAACAGAGAATGAATGAGATTCCTAAAAACACATTTTGTATTTGGTTCAGTAACAGTACATGATGTAGTTGTTTCCAGTACTCAGAACACTTCCCTTATATGAGGGTGTGGACCAGAAATGTGGATATATAACTACAAAAATGGAAATTGACTGCTCCATTCCTCCCCAGGATTTTGATGTTTTGGGATCGAATTATTGTGTGCTGATTAACCAAGATGCAATTATTCACAGTAAACCCCAGACATATTCAGCCAGTATCTTTAAAAATATCACTTCTCTCCATTTTTTTTTTCAAAAAACACAAGGAAAGTACTTTTTTTTTATTTGTTCAGAACCAATTATTTCCCATTTCTCTGTTGCATGGGAATGCTTGACTATAATAAAATGCAGCTGTATGACAGGGGGTTGGATACTCCCACAGCCCATGCATAAAGCATTATTTTCAGAAAATGCCTATTTGAGATCTTTTGATCATAATATTTCTTGTAGAATGTTCACCACTTTTAAGGTTTGTTTCAGTGCACTGGTTAGTTCCTTCATGGATTTCAGGGGAATTTGCAGAGTGTTTCTTTGATGCTGCACATTATTTGAGAGTTGAGGCTAAGCTTTTCTTTAGTATGTTGGAACTATATTAACAGGTATGAGGAAACAAACCAAATATATATTTTTTATGTTCCCCTGAGCTGTGCCGGCAAATGGTTTACAGTAAACCGTGTACTACCCCAGTAAACAAACTAAAATAAATATTACATTTTTCTAGCAGTATACTTATGGACTGATTGTCAGATGGACAGCATAAAGAAAGGAGAGATGAAAATAGCCACCAGAGCAGAAATAATGAAAAAAGGGTGTTATAAAAGCACTGAATTAATAAGGACAGAATAGTCTACTGAAACTTTAGAAATATAATCCCATTGAAAAAATGTCAGCAACCCGAAGTGTCAGACAGAAATGGAAATTTATAAAGAGGTATGCAAGCTAATTCTAAAAGAAATGAAAATTAAATCTGGAGTAGGCAATAACTTAAAGTATGAACATATCCTGTAGGTCATTAATATTGTTCACTAGATAAAAAAAACTGTTGCTTTGCCCATCTTTAAAACACGAGAAAGACTGTTTGAAAAATGATAACAGTACAACCCCAACTTGAATGGGCAGTTATTTTAACTTGTATTTTGTACCTAAAAAAATAAGCCCAATGACCATTTTCCTTACAGAAACTGAACAGCTAAATAAATAAGTTAAACAGTGAACAACAGGATGAAGTGAAGTGCTAAACTTTACAGTTTTTAAGCCCAATGACCATTTTCCTTACAGAAACTGAACAGCTAAATAAATAAGTTAAACAGTGAACAACAGGACGAAGTGAAGTGCTAAACTTTACAGTTTGAGTTAACTTAACTCTTTTATCCCAGACAGAGAGAGTACCTAAGCCAGGTGAGCAGCAGTAGCACTGCTTGCAAGCCAAAGCCTGCATGTGTGTGTGTGTGTGGGGGGAGTTGACTCTTGTTGGCCACAGACAGCCTTAGTCCATAAAAAGTGTAGGCATGGAGCAAGATGCAAGGGTTCACTGCAAGAGAGCTGGCAGAGCAGATGACGGGAGGATTAATAAAAGGTAAAGGAAACTCAGAATGCATAAATGCTCTATTATGTCATAGTGTGGAGTGAAGCATAGGGTCGACACAAGGAAGGCGCAGTAGGTAAAGGAGAACTAGGTCTGAAATAGGAATAGGAGGGAAAGAAAGAAAATAAGTGATGCATAATATATAAATGGTAACTGTGTGTAAATATATTTTTGCCTTTGTCATTTAGTTTGTTTAGTATTGTGTTTCAAACATGCAGCCATGTATTCTAGTGGTGTGTTTCTGAATCTCCCACTTAAAATTGCATGCTCCAGTTTGGGGTTTTATGTGTGCTTTGTGCTTATCTCATTCAGTGCAGCCCCCATCCTTCTGTCTTTCATGGTATATGTATGTCAGCAGCACCCATGGAGGCAAACATCGTGTGTCTGTGTGTACAGAGTTTCACAGAATATCCAGATTATTGCATCACATTTTTGGTCCGTATTTCATAAAATTGTGGTTTTCTGGCAAATCATTAAAGATTGAAGTTAGAAAATAATGACAAACATTTGAGTTTCAGATTTCATAACCTTCAGAAAATTCAAGATCTATTTTTATTAACTTCCTAAGTTTGCAAGAGCAATATTTAAAAATTGTCCTTATTTTTGGGCCCTTTTTCCCACTTTTATTTATGGCTTTGTCCAGATTTCTTGCTCTGAGGTTGAGATTATGACAAATGTGTCAGGGCCATCACCATCAGCCAGAGACATTTCAAATTGTGACATACTTGTTGTACCCCGCTCCCCCATGTAGTGACTTTGGATGTGTCAAAGCAAGGCAAGGAGCAGTTATGCAGTGTAAGTGTGCAGATAGAGTTTCCCCCCATCTAAGGTAGACACAAGTACAGTCATGGCTTTTCATTTGCCCTAGATTTTGCATAATGTTCTGTTTTTTTTGTCATAGTTTTATACTGTTCTTATTCAGAAAATGCATGTTGGCTGCACGTTACTTGTTACTTTTATAAAGCTGAATATAAATTATAATTAGAACTGCAGTGCAAGGAGATCAGGAGAACTAAGAAGTGGAGTGGTTTGAGTGCTGCTTGTTTTTTTTATACTTGTTTTTCACTAGCATTGCAGTAATGTATTTAAAAAGTAATTTTTTTCATGCCTCATAACCTTTTTGTTTCCATCTAGATATTACGTAAGCTGCACTGCAGCCAATGCATTGAAATATTTTTTTTCTTCTACACTTCATTTTGTCTTGATTGGACTCTCATAATGACAGTTTGGCACCCAGGGCAGTGTATTTAATTAAAGCCCCAGTTTTTTGTGGTTTTGCACATAGCTTTGCTCTTTTCTAGTTGGCTACACCCCTTCCCATTGACCCCACTTATTCAGCTGTCTCCTGCAGCTCCCCTTTGATTTGAAGTCACCAGCTGCCACTGATGTTGAGATGCATTTCTGCTTGATTGAGAATTGTACAAGTGAAGTATCCCTCTATGGTCAAAGTCTTACACAAAGTTATAGTAACATAGCTGGTGTTACCAGAAACATTAAAGATATCAGAGATGTATGTAGTAATCCCACAAATAAATACTGTAGTTACAAGCATGTAATAAATAACTATAAACATGAACAAGCATATCTGTACAAGCATTTTCAAAATGTTTACGTTTAAACATTGACAGTTAAAATGCAATGGATTTGAACCAACAGTCAGCTGCCATATATATAGACACTGGCCTCTTACTTAACAAGTTGAGCTAATACACAGCATAATACCTTCTCTCATAACAAACCAGTGTTAGATGTGTGTTTCAGTAATCCTATATATAATGGAAGAATACACAACCATCTGACACCTAAACACTATAGGCCTTCATGCTTCACACAAACTGCCAGATAGCAGTAAGTTTTATAACATGCAACATCTGCTTGACATGTCAACCTGCAGTGGTCTTACACTAATATGTTAACAAACATGCATTTTCTAAAGCAGAGTTAACAAATGGATGTTTATATGAGTCAATATTCAAACATACAGAAGTATATAGTATCACGGATAATAGAGAAATGCACAGTCAACACTGGCCTAGGCGATATAGCTGTCAGTGAAACAAGGCCATACTGCATATGTAAAATGATGTACTGTATAAGTTGGAAAATAAACAAGTCTTATGTTCAATAGTATGTACATCAAAAACACTATTAAAGAAATAACCACCAAGGTAATCAAACCTATAATTAGGAGGAACAGTCACTTTATCTTGGTGTGTAACCAGATGAGCTATCTGTCACAACAGCTAAGTAATGAGTTTAAAAGGAATATTTATGGCGCATGGGTTACAGATATATCTGTGATTTCCATAAGAATGTATGTACATTGAGTAGCATGACACTTACAGTAGGCATCCGCTGGCTGTCTCTGGAACTCTGTAATCCTTCAGCGAAAAGCCACAGTGAGCCTCTGATGAAGGTCATCATAAAGGTGATGAACCTGTACGCCACACTGACAGATTCCAGTGTGATCTAGTACTCCCTCACAATCTAGTTCAAGATGTCAGTCATTGCAAAGCTATGTGACCTTGCTCTAATGTGATAATCCACACCACCATAGAAAGTCTGCATCTGGGTGGCCATCTCCTTGGTCCAGTTGGGAGCCAAATACATCAAAGCATCCTTACGTCAGTCATAATATTAATGCAGCAAACCTTCCACAAAGTTGCTTACTGAGGTCCTAATCAATTCACAGGTAGAAATGGTTTGATCTATAAAAGTATCAAAATCACATTTTAAAAGTGATGCTTTTAGGATGGTATCAGATCATTGGAGGGTGATGAGCATATGCTACATATGTTCCCATTTAATGATACCTATTGGGTGTTTACACGGAGCACCTTCCCGTTACACCAAGCTATTGGTTAATGCACAGAATTTTGAAAACTTACACGGATGTGCAGAAATGGGATTCCAGAATGTTGAATGTTAATTAACCTTGTTAATTATGTATGGCACAAATAGGACTTAAAAGTTGTTTGCATATAGCTGGTGTTACTTTCAGATATACCTGACTTACAGTAGTTTGAAAGGTAATGTGACAGCTGTTAGCATTGCTGTGATGGAATGTATTCCTGTCTTTATATACCTGTGGTATAATTACTCCTTAGAAATGTATCTGCACAAGATTAAAGTGACGTTTTTAGGGGAATTCATCTGCAATACAAAAATGTATGTGACTTTATGGAAGGGTGCAGGCTTGACCTGTATGCATACAGGTGGGTGCATCTTCATCACCTAAATAACATGGATTCTACATATGCACTTGTACAGATAAATGTAAAGAGCTCCAGTGAACAGTACACATGGATGCAATAATACATTGCTGGTGTTTCTGTATAGTCTGTGGTATACTGACTGAAAGTAACGTATTTTGACAGTATCCATACGTTACTATATAGTATGTCTTTGTATGCATGTTATGGCTATTAATTCATGCTTAGTAACACATGTACTGTACATATTGCCTCCATAGAAATATATCCATATTTATGTCTGGTTACCTTGTACTGTCTGGTATACTTACTGATAATGAGGATTTCCAACATTTTCCATAAGTTGTACTATCACTACTGCACAGATACTTTCTGCTAAGAGAAAACAATAGTTGTTTTCACTGAATTTCACCCCTACAGATGAAACGCCTATCTGGATCTCGCCAAGGCCTATGACACCATCCCCCACTCTGGAATCATAGATAAACTTACTAAGCTGGGCATTAATCCCTACGTCACTCAATGGGTTGCCAACTGGCTTACTGACAGAACCCACACTAAAAGTAGCTGACTCCAAATCCAGCTCCAGACAAGCGACAAGTGGAGTACCTCAGGGTTCAGTCCTAGAACCACTCTTATTTAGCATCTACTTATCTGAAGTACAGGCCAATACTAAGGGACTCTGGATAACAAAGTTCACAGATAACTGCAAACTGGGAGCCATTACTGAATCTCCAAATGATGTGGATACTCTACAAAAAGGCCTTACAGAAACAGATGCTTGGTGCCAGAGCCATGGGCTCAAGCTCAATGCCAAGAAATGTATAGTTATCCCCTTTGAGAAAAAACATGTACCCATGAATTACCATATAGGTGGCAGTACACTAAACACCGAAAGTGTGATAAGAGACTTGGGTGCACAGTGGTCTCACCTTCGATAACCACATCATCACAACAGTCAGGAAATCCTTCTATGTGGCACACCTCATCACTAAGGACTTTTCATCCAGAAAAAAGGAGGTTATTGTCCCACTGTACTCATCCCTCATTAGACCCATTATAAAATACAATGCCCCATTTGGTATGCACCTCTCAAGACACCTGCAACAACTGGAAAGGCTGCAGAAATACCTCACTAAAAGAATCACAGGCCTAAAGCAGATGCCCTATGTTGACCACCTTAAAAAACTCCAGCTATACTCTGTCTCATATCGTCTACTCAGAGGCGATCTCTGCTTAACCTACAAGGCCATGTCAAATCCAGAGCTGTTGGACATACTACACTTAAAGAAATTGCAATCCCTCAGAGCCACACGCTCCAGGGATCTAAACCTTGTCATCACAATAAACAAAACATGCTGGAGGGATAGGTTCCTGACCCAGAGACTCCCCAGACTCTGAAATAGACTGCCCATACTTGTCAAGCAGAGCACCTCTTTGGCCCTCTTCAAAAGGAACCGTGACAATTAGATGGGAGAAAGGAAATTCACCCTGGAGATCACGTCAGTCACCCTGCTAGAGAAGGGTCCAGGAAGTAAATAGTGTGGGAAGAAGTAGCCAGGGAATTGTTATGGCTAGGCTTGTATAGGCCCTAGGGCCGATAGCCTAGTACCAACCTATGAACCTATGGGGATAGCACTGATGCTCACTCCTGATTGTGTGATATAGCTATTCGTGCATAGATGTTCAGGTGACTATGACTGCTTTTTTCCACAAGGTGTCTGTTTAGGCTCATGTTGCATAACATCTATTGACAATACATTTTAGGGTGTGTCTGCCAGCCACCCAACATTATTGTTGTAGACATTTGTTATGAGGAGTATGCTAATGTGAAATGGATGCAGAATGTCATGATTGTGTGATACAATGGTGTTGTGATTGCCCTTCTACTAATTTGATATCAAGTGCAATAGGTTCAAATTCGCTACAACCTCTACAGATTTCACAAGTTATAATGTTATTCCATTTCTTATGTAACCAGACATTGTTGTTATTTACATATGTTGTTTTATATGTCACACTACTTCATGTTCAAATCACCATAGACAAAATCCAATACCACTTCTTTGCAAGCTATAGGTCCCCCCTCTATCACCCAGGAAATCCATACCATGTATTTAAACTTATTAGAATCAATCACCGTCCAATCCAATATCATATTCATAGGTGACTTAATTGCCCCACTATTAAATGGAAATCCTATACAACACCAAATGTACAGGCACAGAGATTCCTGGATTTTTTAAACACAAACTCCCTGGACCAGGCAGTCAATACAGCAACCAGTAGTGCAATCATACTGGATCTGGTCCTCGCTAATATGGGAGAGTGATGCACAAGCCCTAGTGTAATGTCTTCTCTAGCAAGGTCAGATGACAAAATGGTCTCCTCTGATGTAAAAATAAAACCTGGAATCCCAGCTAACCCTGAAATATTCAGGAACTACTCTAAGGCTAACTTCCTGCTATTACGTGGCAAACTAGCAAAATGTCAAGCCCCCATAAACCATGAGAACACTGCTGCCTATGCAGAATTGTTCACAACACCAGAAATGCTATACAAGCGTGTTAATAGCTGCATAGAGGCAGCTGTACCCATCAGGAAGAAGTACATAACTAACTCAAGAAAACAAACCACCCTGGTGGAATCACACAATCAACAGGCTGTATAACAGAAGGAAGAAAATCATAGCAAAACTTAGCAGGTGCAGCACCCAGCAGGAAAGACACACTCTCATCAAACTAAACAAACCACTCTGAGGACAAATAAAGTCTACCAAAGCCAAATATGAGGTAAATTTGGCCTCCCAGGCCAAGGACAACCTCAGGGCATTTTTAGCTATGCCTGCAACCTCAAAAACTATAGACAACTGGGTGCAGAGCTCACTATAAATGAAGCCACCTATGCTGAGCCAGAAAACGGGTCTATATTATATTAGCAAAAATCCTTTTAAGCGAATGCAAAAACACCAACACTTATTGCGTGAACCGCGAGTATGCTGAATGTACTAAACCACGAAATACAAAAAGTCAAATCCCCATGGTCGGCCAACTCCACCTCCCACTACATACTGCCTACCCAAACAAAATAAATAAACCACATGCATACACTAACCAAAACCCTACTTCTAACCCTAAAGGAAAGCACCACAACCCTACTTCTAACCCTACACTAAACCTTACATACATTACTATCTATGCACTTATAACCAAAGTAGAACAAAACAAACAATAGCTCCTAAGATGGTAAGCGTAGATCCCCTGGACTCGAGCCGTGAATCAGAAGCAAACAAAACTGTTGCTTTTTGTCACACAACTTTATTAGATAACTGCCAGCACCACAAAGCACGTCTAGTAAAAATGGTTAAGCGCTTTCATCTGCATTACCAGATTTCTTCAGAACCATTTACCTTAACATGTCACTTCCCTTTTAAGCACAAAATTTTGGCGCCAAAAGTTAATTACGTATTTAGTTAAAAACAAAATTACACAATTAACATTTGTTATAAATTCATTAAAAAATCACAAAAATATTATTAAAAACTGTCCTAAAAAACACTAATGTACTATATACTTGTACTAAAGTGCATTTATACAGTGCAAAATACATTTCATTACTTGGGTCCCTTATACTATCTACCCTATTACTGAAATTTGTGTTTATAATATACATAATGAATATTTATAAAAAATTGTAAATATTGTAAAATAAATAATAATATATAAAATGTACTAAGCTGATGAAATTTCCTTAATCTAACGCCAAAAAAGGCTTAATACTTATATAATCATTTATACCCGGGGGAGATGTGGCATCTAGACATATCTGCCACTTGCTTTCTAACCAAGCCAAGTATGTTTTCCAATTTCCTCCCCTGTCATTTACCTCTACCTGATCTATAATAGCAAATTTAAAACTATGTTCACTTCCCTTTTCTATAATATGTCTACTTAGAGCGTTCTTAGTATCACCTTTCCTAATACTATACAGGTGCTCGTATATACGAGTTTTGAATTTCCTCTCAGTCTTTCCTATATAGTATACATCGCATTTCCCACACTCAGCAATATACACAATACGCTGTGTATTACAATTACCCTTCTTAGGATATACTACAGATTTAACAATATTCTTAAGTCTCATCCTACATTTTGTGTTAATATATTTACATTGACTACATGCACCGCAACACGTAGTGCCCTTCCTACTACTTCCTATGTAGGCCTTTTTCTTGGTCTCTATCATTCTTTTTAAATTCATACCTGTTTTATATACTATAGAGGGTTTTGTACCTAGTATGTCTCCTATAGGTACATTACTTGTAATTAAATCCCAATATTTCTTCAGAATTTCAATCATAATATTGGTGTATGGGTTAAACCTAATGATGCATACTCTATTGTCTCGGTCTATTTGGACTTTAGTACACACCATATTACCTGTACCCAGCAGTGGTACATATTTACTACCCCATTCTTTCTTAACATAAGACGTAATGTTGGTCAACATATGTTTAGGGTAACCTCTGTCTAGAAATAAATTGAAAAGAACATCCAATTCACTTAGCATAATCTCCTTGGTCGATGACATTCTGGCTATCCTTATGCATTGGCCTTTGACCACATTACGAAAGATGTGGTCAGGATGACAACTACTATAATGTATGGAGTCATTTGAAAACGTTGGTTTTCTGTATATTCTAGACTCAAACCCTAATCCTGTAGTACTAATCCAAGTGTCCAGATATGCTATTCCCACTTTATCATACTGGTGGGTAAATTTGAGAAATTCTGTAGTATTGTTAAGGTACTCTAAGAACTCCAGAATCTTCTCTTCTGGGCCTTTCCATAAAATAAACATGTCGTCCAAAAACCTAGTGTATAATCCGATGTATTGGTAATATACACTGGGGAAGATGAACTTGTTCTCCTACTCGAGCATGACCAAATTTGCAAAAATGGGGGCACAAGAAGCCCCCATAGCTACACCACGAATTTGTTTGAAGTGTTGACCCGAGTGGAGGATGTAGTTGTGGTCTAGGACCAGCCCCATCATGTCCATGATGAGATTGATCCTGTCCCAACTACAATCTGAATACCTTGTCATGCTGTTACAAAAATATTCAAGACCAATGTCTGCCGGTATGCTAGAAAATAAATCTTTCACATCAACTGTAAGGAAGATCAAATTTTCCTGCCAAACTTCATCCGTAAGTTTGCTCAAAAAATCCCATGAGTCTTTTACAATGTGGTTAACTTTAGTATATATATGTTTCATCCAATGGTCTATAGCTACCCCTAACTTGAATGTTTTCGATTTGGAGCCAGATATTATTGGTCTAAAGGGTGGATGTTCCAGATTCTTGTGTATTTTGGGTATTCCTATGATATTCGATAATAATGGAAAATCATTTTTTGAAATATTCATATAATTCATAGGTTATTCTTCTATCTAATAAATACTCCTCTATGGCTAAATCGATCCTTCTATGTCCTGTATTAATTTGGTTCAACGATACTCGTTCATAATTACCTGATTCATATAGGATCTTCTGTATTTCCCTTTGATACTCTTTATTTTCAAAAATCACAATCCCACCTCCCTTATCTGGCTTCATTATTCTTATCTCATCATTCATAATGAGGTTCTCTAAACATATCCTTTCTTCAGTTTGTAAATTATCCTTAGTTACTGAAGAATCTAACTTATTATTCTTGATATTTCTGTGTAAAATGTATAAATCTTTACAAACCATTTTCTCATATAAACCTATCTGTGCATTAGTTACGGGAATGTATGTACTTTTCTTTGTTAACTTGTTACAGTTAATATTTCCTTTTCCTTTGTTCTGACCTTGGTTGAACTGTATTGCAAGATTGAGTCTTCTACAGAATAACTTAACTTCTTTTATGGCATCAAAAATGTCAAATTTTACTGTGGGTATGAATTTCATCCCCTTACTGAACAAGGTTGTAATTTCCGTTGTAACCTGGACTTGTGTATAGTTATAAACTTTAAACCCTTCAAAGCAATGTATATTCGGATGCCTTACTAGATTTTCCTCAGGTGTACCTACACTGGTACAAAGAGTAGATGCCTTCTCATGTAGAATGTTATCTACGGGGGTGGGGGGTGCATGCTTGTGAAAACTGTTTCCACCACCTTCTCCCTCAGTCATTCCATCAGTATTCTCTATTGGTTGAATCTCCTTTGCCATTTTTTTGGTGCTGGGTAAAATCGCCCCCCTTGAAAATTTTCGTCTTCGTTCAACCTATACTTTCTTCTTCTTCCTTTGGTTTCTACTACTTCAAATACCCCATCCCCTTCATCTGTATATTTGGGCCATATGTAAGCTCTTCCTATCCTATACATTTCCAGGTCACGCTCTATTTTATTCATTTTCCTGTTGTAAACATTATGCACTTTACTTTTTGCATTTGTAAACTGTTTAGAATATAGATCATACCATTCAACAAAATCCACATCTTTTATGATAGATTCATTCAAACATTCTACTTCCTGTAGCAGAGCATTAATTTTTTCTTCATTACATTTCAAAAGTGCTTTCATATAAGAAAAACCAAAATCATCGAACATTTTGTTAAACAATTGCTCAATTTTTAAAGTATATTTTAAACCCAGTGGTAGTTTGAAAAACCTCAAACCTTTTGGTACCACCTGTAATTGGATACATTTTTCAAGATATGCATTATCCACTTTTACACTTTTAAGTTGTATAAGTTTTTTACCCAATGAATAAATTCTGGATTTGACATCATTAGTAACATTTTCCTCACATTCATATACTTTCTGCCTATATTCACTTGTATTTCTCCCCCCAAAATTATCTTCATCAGCTAAAAATTCATTTAGTACTTTAGATACATTTAAAACACGTTCCCGACATTCCCTTTTCTGAGTGCATTTCAGTTTAGGGCTGGATATCTTATCTAAGTTTACAGTACCTTTGTTTTTGCTATTTGCCTTTTTGGCAATAGCTGAATATGTCCGTACTGGAACACGCTGCTCTTTAGGGCGTGCCCCCAATCTATTATTCTCACTGTTAGTGTGAAATAAGCTGAAATCAAACGTGAAATCAGCTTCCATTGATATGTCTCTGTTTTCTTCTCCTATATCCAAATCGTGTACTTTAGTCCCTTCACCTTGTCCATTAGGGATATCACTTGCTTCGCTGGTAACTTCCACCAACACCGCTTCCACTTGCGATGTCTCCGCGTTGGTTTGAATAGTTTTAGCTTTAGCTGGTTCCACACCAGCAGTTACAGCTTCAGTGAGCTTCTGCACAAGCTCAAGGAGTCTGTTGACGTCTCCTTGAAGTGACGTCACTTCCGATCGAAGTGTACAGTATTCATCACGACTCAATGGAGTCCCAAGACAATCCACCTCTGCCATTTCACAACTTGTAACCAAAGTAGAACAAAACAAACAATAGCTCCTAAGATGGTAAGCGTAGATCCCCTGGACTCGAGCCGTGAATCAGAAGCAAACAAAACTGTTGCTTTTTGTCACACAACTTTATTAGATAACTGCCAGCACCACAAAGCATGTCTAGTAAAAATGGTTAAGCGCTTTCATCTGCATTACCAGATTTCTTCAGAATCATTTACCTTAACATGTCACTTCCCTACTTCACTACTGGATAACTAAGGGAGGATGTCTTCTAGTGTGTTTGTGTTATTACCTGGGGGAATGTAGCCACAGATTATGTCTATACATTTGTTTTTGTTAATTTGCAGTCTGGTTATAAAAATTTCTGCATTATTAACCTGAGGTGGTAGTAAGGAGTCCTTAGTAACATTCAGTGTAGTTTTATAAAGTATAGCTACCTCACCACCTCTCCTAGTATGATGGTCTAATCTGAGTATGTTTCACCCTGGTGGTAATACCTCATTATCTGTAGTTGCCAGTTTTAGCCAAGTTTCTGTTAGACATAATATATCAGGGGACTGAACTGCCAAAAGGGCATGCAGGTTATTGAACTTATTATTTATGCTTCTAATATTTAAGTGGCAGACCAAAAATGAATTTGGGGATCTATTTGAAGGTTTTGTTAGGGGAATTAGTAGTTTGGGAGCTAAAGTCAGCAGGTGAGGATGGGCTGGGGTTAGGGTGGATGTCTCCATCCATTGTGAGGTAGTGTTGTAAGCTAACTATGAGTTTTAGGATTTTGATTATCAGCTTTTGATAGTGTTTGTTTTTGGGGCTGATATATCTGGATCTAATAGGTTGGTCGTTTTTAGGGGTTAAGGATTTAGTTGTGAGGAGAATTGTGAAGTTTTCCATGTTTTATGCTATTGGGGTGGTAGTTTGGGTCTTTGGGTAGTAGAATCCTAGTTAATGTTGATTTTCATAGATGGTGAGGAGATATGAAATGAGCAGTAAAGGTAGGAGAGAGAATAATAGCTTTGGTTTTGGTGATAACGTTGTAAACAGCTGAGACATTATGGTGGTAAAGTATTTAAGCAGCGATATATTAAGAAGGTTAGGAAGTTTGTGGCAGGTAGGGAGAGTGCTATTAATTGGGTGGTTGTAGTTGATTGGTCATAAAAGTGGGAGTGGTTATATAACTATAAATTTAGCAGTACAGGGGCAGGGTGGGGCGCAGAGCGAGCCCGAGCGTAGTGGGGCTTAACCAAACCATGAGTTACCTGAAGGCTGTACATGGAATGTAAGTACTTTAATGTATAAAAATGACCTGTGCCTTTAGCATTAAACTGCTGGGTTAGAGTACACTAGCAATGGGACACAGGCTGTAAAGGAAAGAGGAAAGAGAGGTTGAGTGAACAGAAATGATCCCTGGAAACCTTGAGGCAGCTTGCCAGACCACAGTAGAAACAATCAGTTAAAGTGTGCCTCAAGACAGTGGAGCAGTTAAGAGTAGCAATTCCTAGAGGTAAGAAACTCACGCATGTAATAGCAACCTAACACATGCTGCTTTATTAGGTCTGTATAGTTTTGCACCTCATAATATTAGCAGTTGCTAAAAAGAGAGAAGAATGGAGGGATAAAGTTCAGGGCAAAGGTTAGGGGAGTCCAACATTATTTGATTGAGTGAGTGAGCCACTAGACAAATAAGCACTAAAGTGTTTCACTATAGAAACTTGCCGAGTACAGCAGGAAGATTAATGAAACTAATAGGTCCCCTGCAGGTGAGGTGAACGCTTGTATTTCTTGCCACGAGGAAGCTACAAAGGGGTGAGAGATCCAGTTAAGCAGGGTTAGTCGGGTGTACTCACTGGGAAAAATGCAAACAGCAGCTGTAAGAGGAAATATAAATAAATAAATGTTAGGCCCGTGATATTAGGAAGGATGTAGGACAAAAGATATATGGTCACTAAGGAAGTGTCCCAGCATAGAAATAGCAGAACTTGACAGGGAGGATAGCAGACAGGGATGTTAATAAAAAGGGCTACAGGGAGTGAAGCAATAACAAATATGGGGGTGAGAAAGGAAAGTAGGAGGCCCTAAGAGAAGGCATATAGATTAGAACAGCAGAAGTATCAGAAATGAAGCAGAAGTAGAACATAATATATACAGTAAATCATTTTACAAAATGCAATCAATAGGCATTGGTTACTGTAAGCCCTTTAAGGGAGTGTATACAAGAAAAAAAAACACACCAGCACAGTACATATCAGTTAACTTGAGTAAAATTAGCCCTACAAGCAAAGCAGCTTAAGTAGACATGAGGCAGTAAGTAGCAAGTAAAAACACTTTACAAAATGCACTCTATATCAACTGCACTATTCTCTTCAGTTAACATCTCCTCAGTACATTTGCTGTAACAAAGTAGATAGAGACCAGCCCCAGAAATACTTGCATAGAAAAGCAGTGTATCAGTTACAGTAGTGCCCAGAAAAACATACAGATAATGCTTTAAACAGTGGCTGTGAAAACTAGAACTCAGGTTATGAAAACCTTATGGATACAGTTGGATATTAAAGAATCTCACAACTGCAACTGAAAGAGGCAGACCAGATGGCACAGTGTTAGCAAAACTCAACAGTTTAAAGCACCCAGTATAACAAAAGCAGTATACAGACAATAAAAAGTACAGAATGATCTAACAATAACAGCTTTACATATAACACTTAAGTGGCATGTACACTTACTCAGGGAACAGAGAAAATTCCCTTCATAAGGATGAAAAGGCTGTTTAAAAATGGCGCCAGTTGTTGAGAGTGACTAAGTAACTTCAGAGGGGAAGATGATCACAGGGGAGGGGGAAATGCAGTCTAATTAGGAGGCAAAGGATGAAGGGAAATGTAGTCAAAATACAGCAGCATGCTATCTGTGGCAGTACCCTGAATGTGCTTAGCTGAGTGCCGCATGGGAGATGCAGGCCCCCTCTCAGCAGATCAACCCTTGCCCATTGAGCATTGATGTCTATGCTGCAACATGCACTCACACTACTGCTGCTGGCCCATCCAATGTGGGCTGGGCAGTCATGACCAGACAGTCAACTCGCACCCATGCTGCTTCCCACTGTGTGTCACCACGTTTTGGTTTCACCCCACCACTCTCCTGTGTGGACAACATGTGCCAAGTGTTTCCATACATGGAAGGGACAGCCTGGGCTCTGGTGTGAGACTTCAGCATGGGTGTCCTAGACTGCATCAGATTAACACTGACAGTTGATCCACTATGTTCTGTGGTGTCAGTCTCACCCTGTGGTGATGACAAATGCTCTGCAGACTACGGATGATTTCATCCGTCTGTGATTATTATGAATTCTGATGCTATGAAAGTCTGTCAGTTTTGCTGACCTAGGTGACTCCATTCAGTACGTGATAATGCTGCCGTACTTTATACTGCTATATGTTACTAATAATATTGACAACAGTTCTGCAGTATGTCCTGCATCTAGGACACCAGATAACCCTGGTACTTTTAGGATGTATTCCAAGGTTAAGTTTCTTTTTTTTAGTGAAACCCTGGCAAAATTTCATGTCCCCCCAACCCAAGGAACACCACTGCCTATGTAGACTCATTCACAAAAATCCTGCATAACCATGTATACAGAGATGCTAGTATCTACCTAAACTAAGCTCAGGACTAACTTTAATTCCAACAGCAATAGGTTTTATAACAAAAGGAAGAAAATCATGACCAAAAATAGAAAGTGTAATGTTCAGCAAGGTAAGAACTCCCTCATCAAACTAAATAAACAACTCAGGAGACTAATTACATCTACCAAAGCCAAATATTTGGTAAAAGTAGTCTGTCAGGGTAAGGACAACCACAAGACATTCTTCAGCTATGTCCAAAACCTCAAAGGTAATGAACAACAATGTGATAAATTACTTGTAAATGTGGCTGCCTATGCTGATCCAGAGGATATAGCAAAGCTACTGGCTGATAAATTCAGTTGTACCCCCCCCCCCCACCACGGACACCTCTCAAGAAATGTCCACACCACAGCTCCCCCAACTATCACTAGGTAACAGATCTTCAAATCACTCTTCAAAGCCAAAAACAGTGCATCAGTAGGGCCTGATAACATCCCAGGATACCTTTTTAATACCATGAAATAATACTGACCTATCAGGCCTACTAGAATCACTATTCAATCATAGTTTCCATAGCATCTTCCTGCTAAGCCAGTGGAGGACTGCAACTATTATCCCTCTGCAAAAGGGCAGGCCATACATGGATTCAGGAATCTACTGACTCATAGGCCTAACTAGGTTCATACGTAGGGCCATGGAAAGAATATTCATGGACATGATAATCAATGACAGAGGAAAACATCAGACATTCAATCCAATCTGGTTGATTTTGTCAATAGCAGGTCATGCCTGCTTAATCTGGTAAATGTTTTCAGGAATGTCACCAAAGCAATGGATGAGGGCAAAACAGTACATATTGCCTGCCTTGACCTAGCCAAAGCACTTGACACAATACCTCACTCAGGCAGTGCAAACTAGCTCATGCCTCGAGGTATAAACCCTTACATCACTTGTTGGATAGCTAGCTGGCTCACAGATCAGACACAAGAAGTTAGGATATATGAGTCTACCTCCACAAAAAGGGCAGTCACTGGTGGAGTCTCCCAGGGCTTGGTGCTGGGACTGCTCCTTTTTGGTGTCTGCTTATCTGAAGTCAAGTACAGTGTCAAAGGCCTCTGGCTGACAACAGTCACAGTTTATTGTAAACTAGGCACAGTCATAGAATCCCCCAAAGAGCCAAACATACTTCAAAGATGCCTGATACATTCCAATAACTGGTGGCAATGTCATGGTCTAAAATTTAATGCCAAAAAATGCAGAATAGTATCTTTCTAAAAGACAGTCACCATTGGAAGTTACTACATTGACAATACACCCTAATAATTTACCCTGTGGTTAGGTTTTTGGGAAAGCATATAGACAGTGACTTGTCTTTTGGTCTATTGTACTAAGGAAATCATTAATCATTCTACTTTGCACAACTTATATGTAAGGGTGTGGCATCTAGATCCAAAAGTATTATTGTTTTATTCACCCAGTTGTCAAAAGACCAATCATTGAGTACAATAGCCCCTTCTGTTTGTACCTGACCAGGCTCATGACAAAGCTTGATATGTTACCTATTGGCCATAAATATCAGAGTAAATAGAAAAATGATGCAAATTGTCAAATATTCAGTAAGCTCCTCAACTAGAATTTCAGAAAAGAATTGGTATCTCATGATATACCAAATTTATCATTGAAAAAAGAAGGAACAGGTCTTCTTCAATTGAGACATCCAACATCTGATTTATATGAATTTTGCTCTGCTCTTCCAGAGGTACTTAATTAAAGGATTATACAAGTACATCTATGACTGTAGTGCTGAAAAGTACTTTTGATAGATATGGAATTTCATAAATTGTTACTTTAGACAATTATCCTTGATTTAGAAACCAAGAGTTTATAAAGTTTGCTTAGAACTAGGAATTAGATTGCAAGTAGTTCAAAATATCTACAGAGCAATGTTGACACAAACCGCCAATAACTTGATGCAGAAAGGTAATACTACATGTAAAAAGGAATACATTTTGTCTCTGATGGAATATATGCATTCCACTTCAAGGCATAGGTATTTGCTGAATACTGCTACTTAAAAGTTAAATGATTAGAATCAAATTGCCTACTATTAGTGCATTGCTAATTCTAGCACATAAACATATTGTTCAGGTACTTAAATATCAGCAAATATAGAAACAATATTATAAATGAGCAACCAGAATCATGTCTGATGTTCAGAAAGGGATACAATTAAAATTCAGTTTCCAAAGGATGGTACAGGTGATGAATTAGTACTGTTTCTGTTCATGCAAAGGAAGTCACATCTTAGTATATGGAGAACTGAGATCTCTAGGTCTACAGAAGAAATAGAAAGTATTTTAATAAACAAATGTCAGATTCAAAATGAAGCAAGCTGATTTCAAAACAGAATAAATTTATTCAGGACTGCACACTACTTTCTCAGAGTGAAGAAAGTCCTGAGATTAGTGAATAGTTCATTGTTATGGAGCTACCTGAAATATCAGGGGAGAAGTTATATGAGAAGTCCGAGCATCTGATGAAATTTTCATGTCCCCCCAACCCAAGGAACACCACTGCCTATGTAGACTCATTCACAAAAATCCTGCATAACCATGTATACAGAGATGCTAGTATCTACCTAAACTAAGCTCAGGACTAACTTTAATTCCAACAGCAATAGGTTTTATAACAAAAGGAAGAAAATCATGACCAAAAATAGAAAGTGTAATGTTCAGCAAGGTAAGAACTCCCTCATCAAACTAAATAAACAACTCAGGAGACTAATTACATCTACCAAAGCCAAATATTTGGTAAAAGTAGTCTGTCAGGGTAAGGACAACCACAAGACATTCTTCAGCTATGTCCAAAACCTCAAAGGTAATGAACAACAATGTGATAAATTACTTGTAAATGTGGCTGCCTATGCTGATCCAGAGGATATAGCAAAGCTACTGGCTGATAAATTCAGTTGTAAATCCCCCCCCACCACGGACACCTCTCAAGAAATGTCCACACCACAGCTCCCCCAACTATCACTAGGTAACAGATCTTCAAATCACTCTTCAAAGCCAAAAACAGTGCATCAGTAGGGCCTGATAACATCCCAGGATACCTTTTAATACCATGAAATAATACTGACCTATCAGGCCTACTAGAATCACTATTCAATCATAGTTTCCATAGCATCTTCCTGCTAAGCCAGTGGAGGACTGCAACTATTATCCCTCTGCAAAAGGGCAGGCCATACATGGATTCAGGAATCTACTGACTCATAGGCCTAACTAGGTTCATACGTAGGGCCATGGAAAGAATATTCATGGACATGATAATCAATGACAGAGGAAAACATCAGACATTCAATCCAATCTGGTTGATTTTGTCAATAGCAGGTCATGCCTGCTTAATCTGGTAAATGTTTTCAGGAATGTCACCAAAGCAATGGATGAGGGCAAAACAGTACATATTGCCTGCCTTGACCTAGCCAAAGCACTTGACACAATACCTCACTCAGGCAGTGCAAACTAGCTCATGCCTCGAGGTATAAACCCTTACATCACTTGTTGGATAGCTAGCTGGCTCACAGATCAGACACAAGAAGTTAGGATATATGAGTCTACCTCCACAAAAAGGGCAGTCACTGGTGGAGTCTCCCAGGGCTTGGTGCTGGGACTGCTCCTTTGGTGTCTGCTTATCTGAAGTCAAGTACAGTGTCAAAGGCCTCTGGCTGACAACAGTCACAGTTTATTGTAAACTAGGCACAGTCATAGAATCCCCCAAAGAGCCAAACATACTTCAAAGATGCCTGATACATTCCAATAACTGGTGGCAATGTCATGGTCTAAAATTTAATGCCAAAAAATGCAGAATAGTATCTTTCTAAAAGACAGTCACCATTGGAAGTTACTACATTGACAATACACCCTAATAATTTACCCTGTGGTTAGGTTTTTGGGAAAGCATATAGACAGTGACTTGTCTTTTGGTCTATTGTACTAAGGAAATCATTAATCATTCTACTTTGCACAACTTATATGTAAGGGTGTGGCATCTAGATCCAAAAGTATTATTGTTTTATTCACCCAGTTGTCAAAAGACCAATCATTGAGTACAATAGCCCCTTCTGTTTGTACCTGACCAGGCTCATGACAAAGCTTGATATGTTACCTATTGGCCATAAATATCAGAGTAAATAGAAAAATGATGCAAATTGTCAAATATTCAGTAAGCTCCTCAACTAGAATTTCAGAAAAGAATTGGTATCTCATGATATACCAAATTTATCATTGAAAAAAGAAGGAACAGGTCTTCTTCAATTGAGACATCCAACATCTGATTTATATGAATTTTGCTCTGCTCTTCCAGAGGTACTTAATTAAAGGATTATACAAGTACATCTATGACTGTAGTGCTGAAAAGTACTTTTGATAGATATGGAATTTCATAAATTGTTACTTTAGACAATTATCCTTGATTTAGAAACCAAGAGTTTATAAAGTTTGCTTAGAACTAGGAATTAGATTGCAAGTAGTTCAAAATATCTACAGAGCAATGTTGACACAAACCGCCAATAACTTGATGCAGAAAGGTAATACTACATGTAAAAAGGAATACATTTTGTCTCTGATGGAATATATGCATTCCACTTCAAGGCATAGGTATTTGCTGAATACTGCTACTTAAAAGTTAAATGATTAGAATCAAATTGCCTACTATTAGTGCATTGCTAATTCTAGCACATAAACATATTGTTCAGGTACTTAAATATCAGCAAATATAGAAACAATATTATAAATGAGCAACCAGAATCATGTCTGATGTTCAGAAAGGGGATACAATTAAAATTCAGTTTCCAAAGGATGGTACAGGTGATGAATTAGTACTGTTTCTGTTCATGCAAAGGAAGTCACATCTTAGTATATGGAGAACTGAGATCTCTAGGTCTACAGAAGAAATAGAAAGTATTTTAATAAACAAATGTCAGATTCAAAATGAAGCAAGCTGATTTCAAAACAGAATAAATTTATTCAGGACTGCACACTACTTTCTCAGAGTGAAGAAAGTCCTGAGATTAGTGAATAGTTCATTGTTATGGAGCTACCTGAAATATCAGGGGAGAAGTTATATGAGAAGTCAGAAGAACAGAAGACATCTGATGCACAAAATCCAGTTGAAATATCAATTAGCAACAAAAGAAGACTGAACAGTACGTTTAACGAGACCTGATTTTTGGTGAAATTGCATTATATTGTTTAACCAGTCATGACATGTTAGCATAGAGTGCATAATAAATGCTTTTGAAATTAATGCATCTTACTCTATCCCATTATCTTTAATGCATCCATCCATCCACAAATAGTATTTTATTTTTTATAAGAAAATTATATGATACATATAAGTCTTCACACAAAAACATGATTAAAAAACAGTTTTCCTTAAAGATGGTTTTGGAAAGACCTAAAGATTTGTATATCCCAAGTGGTAGTATGTATAAATGTGGGATATGCACAAGTAGTAAATTTATTGACACCACCAATAGGTTTAACATCAATAACACTAAATGTACCATTCGTGGGAAATATAATTGTGACACCACTGGTGTTGTTTACTTAGCTAGGTGCCAATTATGTTGTGGTTTCTACACAGGAAAAACTGAGAGATACTTGAGGCAGCGCATTTATGAACACCAGTATGAAATAGGAAAGTCAAATTTAAACAATGCACTGGCCAGCCACACTGTCACAAAACCGGGGCATACCTTTTTATTCTAGGTCATTGAGCAAGTGAAGAAGAATGTAAGGGGTGGCCCTTGGTCGTTGAAGTTAGAGGAAAGGGAATGTTTGTGGCAGCTGAAACTCAATGCTTGTGTTTATCCTGGTTTGAATGATCACAGTCTTTCAGCTTTTCCTGGTTAGGTGTCGCCACAGCGGAACTCCAGTCCGCTAATGATTGGCAGTGGATTTTTACGGTGCTGAGTTAACAGCACGATGCCTAACTTTCAATGAAGGAGCACCCATTCACGCACACCCCACCTGTATGTCTTTAATGTCACTCGACCGCTGGGAGGACATGCAAATTCCACACAGAAGGCACTCCAGCCGAGAACTGAATGGGAGAACCTCTTGCTGTGAGGCGACAACACTAACCTCTGCACCACAGCGGCCTACTGTTTGAATGATGACAGTAATTTAAAATGTATTTTAAAACTAAAATCACTTCACAGGTGAATTTTTTTTGTACATAAATAATTTTATGTACATTCATATACAGTGTGTTTTGCTTACATATATATGCAGGTATGTTTTCTATTTTTTGGGTTTATGTCAATTATTCGAATGTTTAAAATGTCGAACGTTATATGGTCAAGACCATATGTTCGACATTTCAAGTGTTCGAAGGTTGACTTTAACGGCACCGTATGGTACAGAATGGGAGAATTTCCCTTTTCTGCACTGAAGTGCAGTCTCGGAGTTGGTATATTTAATTAGGTGGGGTGTGGGGGTGCAGGGGGGCTTGTCCCCCTGCTCGCACTGTTAGTGCATGTTTTTCTTTTCTTTTTTTTTTTTTATTAGCTATTCAAACTTCCAAATATCGACCATATGGTATTCAACATTTTGGCAGTTCGAATATTTGACATAGACCCTATTTTTTAATATAGACTCCCTTTGAAGGGTTTGTTTTTTACAGTTGATTGTGGCTGTTTTTTATACATGGTTTTGTGTGGATTTATAAATTGGCATCTACATCTTTAAAACTTATGAAGGCTCAGAGGAAAGGATGCAATGTCATTGTACTAGTTTTATTTAAATTTTAATGAAACAAATATTCTGTGTCTGAAGAAGTTCACACATTTTGTGAATGAAAGCGATAATGAAATAAATCTTTAAAAGTTCTGCTGGCTTCTTCTTTTTAGCCATCTAGCTTGGATTACAGATCTGCAGTTTGTTGTGCTTCTTAGTTTTTTTATGTGCTTTATTCCTCATCTCCATTAGACATGAAAAGTGATTGGCACAGACATATTAGTTTCAGACTTTGCATCCTTCCAAAATGCAGGTGGACACACATCCTGTTATTCTAACTACTTTCTAAGTTTGTAAGAAGAAGTCAGGGACACATTACCAGTACAGATAGCAGGCATAAATAAATCTGTTTTTTATTCTTCTGCTGTCTTTGCTGGTCAGTACTGGCAGATTTGACTGCCTAGTGTGAGACCTGAGCTTAAACTTTAGGCAGGGGTGCTTAACATTTGTTAAAGTTGGGTCTTCCGCTATATTAGAGCTTAACTGATTAGTCTTTTTCCAAATATCCAAGTGTAATCACAAGTAAACTGCAAGATGGGTAAAAAGAATTTGATTAAGGAGGTTATGTGCTTCATTCTGCATCTCCATTAGGAATGAGAGGTGGTCAAGCTGAATGAATGTCTGTTTTTAAAGTAATGATTACATACTTGAACTTGTCTAAAGAACTGTCTAGAGAATGGTTACTCTTCTTTGATAAGATATAATGTCACTGTCTTTTTTTCCCATTCAGTGTTAAAAGTGACTAACTGATATTTCATAGCTGTGACAGTGGAATGAGAGATAAGGCAGCAATCTAGATACTGGGAAGGGGCATTTAATAAAGCCTACACAGACTTATTTGCCATGTAGGCATAGTGGCACAGTGCTTACATGGAAGTAAGCAGATGTGTGAAACAGTAAAGTTAGCTGAGAGGCATACAAATCACCTCATAAGCTGGTGAAATGCATGCAAACAAGGCAGGCAGAGTGATCCAACAAGCAGACAGGCAGTTTTGCAGATCCTGTGTTGGTGTCCATAATGTACATGGAACATTTCCGTGTACAGGATGCAAACATGGCACCAGGGATTGTAAAGGTGTAGTTACAGTGGCAGAAATAGTACAGAGGACACAGATATGTGCAAAAGCAACTACTGTGTGTCCAAATCCATATGGAAAATAATGTAAAATATTTTTTTTAATACCCTGGATATGTTTGCGCAGCGTGCCACAGTGCGCACACATGCTGTTATGCAAAAAATATAAAAATATTGTAAAAAAACAGAATTTGTGAGTATGTAACAGTAAAGCATTACAGGACCCTGTGCGGAGTATATACAATACAGGACTGTGGTGTTGCTTATGAGGCAGGGCTTGAAACCATGTAGTTACCAGGTACTGTGCACTGATCTGTATGCAAATGAGCTGGAGTTACTGAATAGCACAAATGGGTATCTGTGTCCGCAGATCCCATCTGTGTATGCACAGAACCATGTTAGTGTCCACAGAAGAGGTAACTGACATCAAAAGGGGGTGTGTCCTCAAACTCCTAAGATCATTGGAGCTCCGTGGCACCTGTTTGCGTGGTGCTCCACCCTGCTCAGTGAGGGGGGTCTGGTGACTGCTAAGCTTTGTTTACCTTAGGGGCGCATGTTTCAGTGGGTTTGAGCATGTTTGAATGGCATACAGCCGTGCTGAGCGTGACCTTCCATGGGGGTGTGTCTACTGACTGCTAAGCTTTGTTTTTGTTTGCAGTGCGGGTTTGCACAGTGTGCTGCAGTGCTCAGCAAGGAAGGCTGTCAAAAAAAAATAAATTGGCTGACAAAGCCAATGATATATTAATTACTAATGAGCCAGGTTTCACTTAAACTAAGGCCATTAAACCCCTTAATGATGTACTTCGCAGGTGGAATGGATCATAGCTAGCCAATCACACAGACTATGCCTACAGCAGAGCACTATAAAGTACGCATACACCCTACAGTCTGATTTTCCCCAATACTTTGCACCATTGGAGGACAGCCTTGGGAATTTTAACCTACAGAATGCTAGGGGCTGCTGTAGGTCTGCTATATATGTATGTGCTAGATGCTGAGGTCAATGCAGCTGCTGCTGCTGACCATAGGCCTATACTGAGAGGGAGAATAGTGTTCAGGTCCAGAGTAACCTACCAGAAGCTACATGAGCTGAAGATTGTAGAGTGCTACAGGGTGGACAGGAACACACTACAACAACTCAGTGAGCTCTGCCACCCTCAACTCAGACCCAGACCCAACAGAGGGGAATCCATTTCAGTGGAAACAAAGGTATGTGTACCCCTAAGGATACTTGCTACAGGTACTTTCCAAAGACTAACTGGGGACATGATGGGGGTCTCACAGGCATCTGCTTCAAGGGTACTCCAGTTCCTGGATGCCATGCTACCACATGCCAGTGAGCACATTTTTTTCCCCACACCCACTGAGGAGATGGCCAGCAGTATATGACTCTTCTACTGGGTAGCACCCTACCCTGAGGTACTGGGTACCATAGACTGCAGTCATGTACACATTAAGGCACCACCCGGTGAAGAAGGTAGACTTTACATAAACTGCAATGGGTACCACTCTATCAACTGCCAGGTCATATGCAATGCCCAGGGCATTATCATGAATGTGTGTGCTGGCAGCCCTGGCAGTTATCACTACTCCCATATCTGTCATGCATCACAGCTGTACCAGATGTTTGCTGGGGGGCATTCCACATGGCCATTTACTTGGGGATGCTGGCTAAGCACTGGAACCATGGATTATGACACCCATCAGAAATGCACACACACCCACCAAAGAATGCCATAATGAGGCATATGCACAAACCAGGAACATCATAGAACATGTGTTGGGGCTGTTGAAGTCATGGTTCTAGTGCCTTGATATATCTGGTGGAGCCTTGCAGTACACTCCAGCCACATGTGCATAGATGTTCATAGTATGTGCCATGCTACACAATATGATCCTGCGGAAACAGCTACAGCAGGATCAGCAAAGGTAAAGGATACATAGCCCCCCATCAGGGCCTAGGTCACCACAGGGGGACTTGGAAGAGGAACCCCCTGAGGCTGTCCCCATAGGTAGACATAGGAGTGCCCAATATGCACTGGCCTTGGCCAAGAGACAATGCATAGCACATGCACTGACAACCTAGGGCCCTAAGGACTGAGACTCGCATACATATCAGTAAAAATGATGCCAGCCAGGCCACACAACCTGTACCTCACCATGTATTGCCTGTGGACCACATGCATCAGACAGTCAACCCCAAACTACAGGTCTGTCAACTACTGCATTCACAAGGTAAGTCATTCTCTTGTACGCCACTTGTAAGGGGTACTGCAATATGGTAGCATATGCATGGACCTGCCACATGTCTGCAAGGGAATATAGTGGGCTATATATAGAGTGTGTTACTGGGCTACTTGCAGAAATCTATAGTGGACTACTGGGCTACTTGTACAGACCTAACAGCCACTTGGGACAACAAGTACTCTGTTCACTAGTATGTGCCTCATAATAGCCACTAGGCCACATGACTGGAAACTCCATGACATTAGTCCATAGAGATGTCAAACAGTGGGGTAATAGGATGGTCACATGACTGTCTATGCCAGCAGGGCATAGTCTGGTCATCCCACACCCCAAACACATCAGTGTTGCCATACAACTGCTGTAACAGTAAATCTACAATGATATACCAGCAGACCAGATGATTTCTCTATCTTGTTGATAGTGTGAGGAAGGAAACCTCTCTGCCTGGTGGCTGGTGTGGCTCAGTGGGCCAGGGACAGTAGGATGTGCGATGGTGCTAATGGTTTGAATTTGGCAGCATCCAACATCTTTTGCATGTGAAGTACCCATATGGTGGTAGTCCCATAGATTGTCATAACCCATCAATCTGTTACTGCAAGAAAGCTGGACAAAGCCAGAGTGAATAGGGGCACAAAGCGTCATACCTACAGACAGACATTATGCATGCTCTGAGTAACCTAGCAGATAGCTAGTTTGACAGCAGGCTGCAACAGGTCAGATTAGCTGCAGGATGTAAAGGTCATCAATTAAATGTGTCAGTAGGTACAACAAATCAGTGAATGATGTACAGTGTAGCACCGGAAAACCACAAATGTATGAGGAACACAGCAGACATATGGACCAAAATGCTGGACATTCTGCAAAAACATGTACAGGGTGAGGTATACAGACTGTCACCCTCTGTGTGGTGTTTTACCATGTAGCCTAGTCACATCATACCACTTAACCTTTTACAGCAGGAAATATGGCCAAATAAAGTGAATAAAAGTGGGATCAAGGCCCATAACTTGGGACAGGTTTTAAATAAGTGTCGATAGAATAACATGACTCTCCTGCTGTGGATGGAGTCTGAAACTCAAATGTTTGTCATTATTTAGTTACTTCAATCTTCACTGATTTGCCCCTAATTTTCCAGAAATGGAATATTATGTAAAATGAGCCAAAAATATGTGGCAAAAGTCTGGACAGTCTGTGAAGCTATCTACAGTTCTGAGGTTTGAGTCATATATTAAGGTCAGCAAACAGCCGGGGAATGCCTTGGACAATATCAGGCAACTGCAGTACTGTGGTAACAGGTGCAGCAGCCAATGGCCTGCAGCACACAAAAATTCTGGACTGGAGTACAGGTAGCACTCGCCTGGAGTCACCTTGTAAATAGGGACAATCACATTGGGCATGCTCCTACACTTAGCTAACTTGAGTCCAAGTCTGTTGCCTCTACCGCCCAAGGATCAGCTATGTGGAAATATGTCTGTACATACATACAGCTACGTATAAATATCTGTCTCTCCCTATCCTCCTCACACTTGATTAGTGTCTCTATCAGTATATATATATATATATATATATATATATATATATATATATATATATATATATATGCTAAGATGTATATATAGCTGTATAAAGTAAAATGATACATAGACTCCCCACATACTTCTACATAACATGTTTACATTACTGACACACACAACTACATTTAAGGAGACAGTCCTGTTTTACACATTGATATAGATATGGGCAGGGATGTACGAATGTTCCCACATACCCCTGAATGCTGGGGTTATCTGCACATACACATCACAACAGCTGTCCAATGGCACCATTCCAAGGCCACAACACTAAATAATCCACTCACCCTCAGATCCCTGAGCCTGCGGGCTGTCACCCTGCAGACAGAGATAGGTACACAGGTGATGTAATGTACAATGGATGTAACACATTCCTTGGACAGGCTGTACTGTCTCTGGCCACATGTCTGCCTATCAGACTGCAAAGAGCCACATATGGACAGACTGGTAAGTGTGGACACATAGCAGGGATATTACAAGGTATCCCACCCCAGGACACTAGATACAATAACAGTACCAGGCAGTAACACTCATTAGGCCACACATGCTGTCTAATACAAGGCCACTGCATATACAATAGACATAACCTGTGGCATATGTGATAGGTACTGTGAGCTGTAGTGTGTAACACTAGATAGGTAGGAGTTCTAATCTCACATCCTCCAACTCTGTGTCTGTGTATGTATCAATATATCCCCTCACAGCACTATGGACATGCCCATATGGGCTGTTTCCATGCAATGGCATGCATTTTATAGCCCTCTGACTGGCTGCTGGCCTTTACATTTTCTCCTCTGCAAGGCCTGCAGATGTCATCCACCTTAAGAGCACTGGCTGAAAATCTAACAACAGGTAAACTCCTTGGTGCATGCAATAAGTACTGCAAGCTATAGTGTGTATGACTAGATAGGTAGTGGTTCAAATCTCACAGCATCCAACTTGTGTGTGTGTGTAAATATATCCCCATGCAGCACTTCAGACAAGTCTGTATGGGGCTATTTCTGTGCAATGGTTATGCATTTTATGCCCACTGACTAGCTGCTGGCCTCAACATTGGCCTCTATTACAAGGCCTGCTGATGCCATCCACCTTAAGAGCACTGGGTGACAGTGTAATACCACATGAACAGCATGGTGCATGTGAAAAGTACTGTGAGCTATAGTGTGTAATACTAAACAGGTAGGGGTTTTAGTCTCACAGCATCCAACTTGTTTGTGTGTGAATACATGTCCTTGCAGCACTAGAGACATCCCCATGTGGCCTAGCCCTGTGCATTGGTTATACATTACATGGCCCTGGAACTAGCTGCTGGCCCTATATTGCCCTACTCTACATAGGCATAATTGATATCCGCCACTTTTTACAGTTGTACATGCAGAATACCCAGGTGACATGTATCAAGGGTAGTAGAGTGTATCACAGGGTATGAAAGTACAATGACGCTGAATGTCCTCATTCTCCCTGACACACTGTTCTACACATATGCACCTAGGGAGCCACGCATGTATACTGGCATACCTTGCTGATGTCATATCTCTGCTGTGGTGCTTTGCCATCCAGTGCCACTGTATTGCTGCCATGTGTCCATAGTTGAACTGCTCAGACTCCTGGGACAAAAGCAAACACAGGTCCATGACATACCTGTCATTCTGTAACAGTACCACCAGTGTACCATCAGGCAACAAAGATACACAACATTTGATGTGCAGTCTTGACACATGCCAGCATATGGTACCTGTCGTGGCCCACAACTGCCATGGCATAACACTACAGCACTACGCGAACACATGTAAAGTTATATAGTTACAGTGTGTATCAAACACATATATGCAGGTCCCCACATTGATAGCATGGATGGCAGGGATGTGGCACAGGTATTATCACATGCACAGGGTGTGGTCTGTGGATGCTGGAGGCCTAGGCTTTGCCAAACAGTTGATAGCATGTGTGTTATTCAGGAAGGGGTACTGGTTACATGGGCCATGGAGAGGTGTCGTGTGTGTCTGTAGGTGACCTGGATGTGACAGTGGTGTTGGAGTGTGTGTGTACACAGTCAAGTCCAGTGCTAGTCCTACAGGTGTGTATGGTGGACAGCTCTGGACCATACATGGTAGAGTGGACAGTTCACCATCTCCAGCCATGAACGTGGGAACTGGCTTCACCAGGAGTAGCATGGGCAGCACCATGCCCAAGGTCAGATGCAGTGCTAGTACCTGATGGTGACTGCTGTCTGTTGGGCCTGTGTCCTCCAGGGGACCAGCCAGGACCATGTGCCCATGGTCAGCCACTTCCCTCTATAGCACTGCAGATACTGCCACTACAGAAATGTGAGAGGGCATGGCCACGTGGACTCCCAGCAGATGGTGTTGCTGATCTATATCCATGTGTCCGATGCCAACCCCAACCATATGTTCCAGTACAAACAATATGCGCTCAAAGACAGATACTGTCTCAGCCCACCGTCTGTCCACTACATCAATGAAACATTCCATGGTGTCATCAATGAGGTGGAGGCAGTCACGGATGTCAGACTGTGCTGCATCCATAACCCTAAACATCTGTCTGGTGTTGTGTTCAGATCATGCCTGTGCCTCCATGACAGCCTGAAACATGCAGCGAGTGACCCACAATGTGACACCTGCAACAGGAGATGGATGGGCAGCAGTCCTCCTTCAGGCATGCCTGTCAATCTGCCTGTGTGGGACCTCAACAGCTCTTTGGCTATGGCCAGTGTCTACACTCACTGATGCCATAATTCTCACACTGTCCTGTACTATGTCACCACCTTCTGATTGTCCAATATCTGTGGCCTCTGGTGACTGGGTATGTGTGGACATACTGGCTGTGTGCAGAGACAATGGGAGCAGAAGAGGGATGTCAACCTCTGGGACAGATTAAGCCACTGACAACCCCACCTCTGCCTCACTATGACCACCATCATGATCAGAGTCTGATGAGACATTGACATCAGGTTGTGAGGGGGACAGACTCCAAACCCCCTGTTCACCTTTGAGAAGCAAGACAAAAGCACTGCATTACCACCTGCACTATTATGTATGGTAATCCACACAGACCCATACAGATGAGGATCCACAACTACATTACATGTCCTACATCTTCTCATCTTTGATCCCATGCACAACACGCAAACTTATAACATGCACACCACCTACATCCAGGTAATGTTGCCAGTACAATACACCTGTGAAGTATGCAATATGCAAGTGTATATGACAGAACTACACATAAAACCCAGCACACCTATCTTGACAGTGATATGCCAGTTGTAGTAGCACTGCCTCAGGTATGCACCTTCTCCCTATTGTGTTTCAATGGGCATCTTGGAGTAATTGCTTCATGTAAAGCATGCTGCATAGTTGCTCATAACTATAAGTGCAAACATGTTAACATTTGTACTAATACACACCTGTCATTCCCTAGGCTATGCACTGTAGTTAACTGCTCTGAAATGGAACATACAGTTATTCTACTCTGGCTAAGCACAATTGTGCATAAGGCAAAATGGCAGCCCTTAACATTCATAGGGTATATCTGATCTGTAAAACAGTACAGTAGCTAATGTGATATTGGTTGTATTGCTGACATTCTGAGTATGTGAGCACAACTGTGGGTAAAAGCCAAGCGCCCCCCCCCCCATGTAGATAGACCTGACACCCATGTACTGGTCTGTAGAGCCTGCCACAATGGCTGCTAATGTATTATACTGGTGAACACAGCAAGCTTGCCTGGACGGTCCTCTGATGTAGACGCTGTGGCACCCATCTCCAGGATGTATGGTGTGATGGTTGGCTGGGAGCTATTCGTTGATCCTAGGCTCACCAGGAATTCCTCTGTGGCTGAGAGTGGTTGTTCTGTTGCAGGCCATCCAGTGGCAGCAGCACAATCCATGGCAACAACAGGTGCCTTTGAAGTGAGGCATTGACCATATCTGTGGGCCCATGTCAGACCTGCTCATAGGTCCTGTCCTGTTGGCCAATATGATTAACAGCCCTCACAGGGTTGGCCCACAATGCTGCCCACTGTTCATGATTGTGGCAACCCCTTGAAGCAGGATGTAATGGTTGAGTCTGAGGGCATCCGGTATAGCATTATTTTCAGCAGATGAAAATGGAGAATCTGTCCGTTGGTACATCGTTCCTTCAAGGCAACAAGAGGGGAGCACATTACTGGACCAGATACATGGATGTCCACTATGTACAGACCCTACACACCCATAATGGCCTGCACTAGCCACTGCTCCCTCACACGTCATACCCCACAGTTTGGCAACAAACTACACGTGTGGCTGTCACCAAGATAGTAGCAATACTGGTTAATGTCCCTGTGTGCTGTGACAGATTCTGCTGTATGTCTCTACAGCCATTACTGCAGTGTGCTGTTGTGTGTCCCCTATGGGAAAATCCCCATTAATATGTGATACGAGCACTGTCAGACAAATAGCAGTGTGCTATTCCAACAACTATATGGGGACAGCCCAGCAACACCAGTGTGCCACAATGACAGACAGCAATGCAAACTTGCTGTAATATATGTGCCCTGTAGGCATCACACCTCTCGACTATGCAGATGTTTGAAGAATGTCACTATGTTTGCCTTACAGATGTGGTCCTTCTTGCACAAACTTGTGGAAGTCTGACAAATGGTTGTCCACTGATTGGTTACTGTCATAAAACTGACACAGAATCTAACTGTCACCCATCAGATCCCTCAGACAGCACTTATGCTACAGTAATATCTGTTACTCTAATCACATCCTTACTTTGTATGGCCAATATGTATACTCTGTCACTGAGTTTGGGCATTTGTTCCCCCATTAAATATGTTTTTGTCCTGATTTCTTACTGTAGGAGGTTGAGAGGTATGTAAGGCATAGTTCTCAACCAGACAGGTTCGAATGTCCATGAAACAGGGACTTAGCTGGAGTGCATCAGAGACATCCAGGGACACTTTTACATTGTTAGTACTGTTTATGTGTGAGATTGACATACTGAGAGGAGGTGAATTATAGTACATCTATATGACCACAAAGCCAGTGACCACACCAAATTGTATAAAAGCTGTTTATTCTCTCCGACATCTCGGCAGCAATGCCTTCAAGGAGTATAATACATTCAAAGATCTAAACCTTTTTATAGCAAGCACAATTAAACACATAATTACACAATTAAGACAATTAAATCAATATTTAAAACATTTAAAGTAAAACCCGGCAACTGACCTTTGCAATCATTCCCTTAGGTATCATTGTATCGAATTTAAGTATATACAAGGCTTCTTTATATAAGCTTATTTTTAATATTATCATCTGTATAAACATTGTCTATTTTTTCCATAACTGATGCTTGCAGCCCTCCAGATTGACCATGCTGTAATTTATGAAAATGTTGAGCCACTGAACTCTCTTCTTTTCCCTTGTCAGTATCTTGAAGGTGTTCCAAAACACATCATATCATATCAAGTTTTGATAGAATTAATGGTGTCAGGTTTAATGTAGAAGGACATTATAAATGCAATACAGAGGGCATTATTTATGCCCTGAAATGCCCTTGTAATAAATTTTATATTAGTGAGTCTAAAAGAGCCTTTAAAATCAGGCTGTTGGAACACCTTCAAGATACTGACAAGGGAAAAGAAGAGAGTTCAGTGTTTGAATATTTTCATAAAGTACATCATGGTCAATCTGGAGGGCTGCAAGGATCGATTTTGGAAAAAAAAGACAATGTTTATACAGATGATAATATTAAAAATAAGCTTCTATATAAAGAAGCCCTGTATATACTTAAATTCGATACAATGATACCTAAGGGAATGAATCCAGAGGTCAATTGGCAGATTTTACTTTAAATGTTTTTAACTATTGATTTAATTGATTTAATTGTCTTAATTGTGTAATTATGTGTTTAATTGTGCTTGTTATAAAAAGGTTTAGATCTTTGAATGTATTATACTCCTTGAAGGCATTGCTGCCGAGATGTCAGAGAGAATAAACGCCTTTTATACAATTTGGTGTAGTCACTGGCTTTGTGGTTTTATATATATATATATATATATATATATATTTTTTTTTTTTTTTTTGGTTTTAGTGTGGTTTATAGAATACAGTACATCCTTTGATGTTACAGGAGTGTACACCCTTACTTACTGTCACTATGTCTTATGTGTAATCCCTATGTTTACTACAACAGCTGACCATTGTAGGAGAGATGGACAGAGCAGAGATGTGATTCAAAGTAGGGACAATTGAGAGGCATGCCTGTAGGTGTTGGACAGCACAGTATCACTGACATGTCATTATCATAGATCTAATACAAGCCTACTGTTTTAATCCTTATTCCCCATGCCTCCATCCTCCAATATGCATCCTATTTTATGGAAAAATGTAGTACATACCTGGTAGAGTGATGTATTCCTTTTTTTGAAGCATTCCTCTGCAAATGCTTTGCACATATGTGTTCTGTGTGAGTAAAACCACATACAGACCTGTTACCTATAAGTGGTTGTGTGCCTTTTGTAAGTCATGCTCGTTAACGGGTAATTGCCTCTGCACCAGTCTGTGACTCAGAATTGCGAATTAGATCCAGAACAGCTAAACTGCACTATCATTAGTCAATGACATGGCACCACAGTGCAAAATATAAGGTCTTCATGTACACCTTGGCCCCTTTCTTAGTTTTTGAGATGGACATTACTGAGATGTGGAGACTACAGCATCACAGAAGGTAAGTGCAAATACTGTCCACTGTAGAGATGTATGAAGTATGTCCACAGTTTTGTCTCATATGTTTGATCAGTGTCCCATGACATTCTGGTCATCTGGCAGTTCACTGGCAAACATTGTGGATTGAGGTCAGAAAGGAGAGAGATACATGTAAGTGTCACACTTCATACCTACCAGAATATGCAATCTAATACAGTAGATGCAATTCTATCAACTTACTATTTTTGCAGGGGCAAACTGTGAAACATGTACCTATCTGTAGGCCTTTCCCCCCCTTTATGTATGGTTGTGTCTGGATCCCTTGTTATAGGGTGTTGGGATGTATGGTCAGTCTGTAGCAGCTACCTTAACATGCAGTCATGTATGCTCCAGGCTGCAGTTGATGCTGCAGCCTAGGACACAACGGGGGCCTGCAAGCTGTATGTGTAACTGTGTCAGCTGTGTCAGCCCTGTCATTTCAGCAGTGCTAGGGTAAGGGTACCCATCACAGTCCAATTCAGGCATGTGCTTAAGGTATATCTGTTATGCAACAGTGCCAATAGCAGAGTAGTAGGTGACATATAGTTAGGCTATACAAATATATGCAAGCTTGTGACTTGCAAAAATGGGTAGCTGATAATTGAGTAGCAGTAACCTAAGGGGATTAAAAGTGCATGACTCGGTCATTACGTTCACAACAATGTAATTGAAGTGTAACACACTGGATTCAAACCCAGGACTGTGTGTGGCAAAATGTTCTGTATGCAAGGCATTTAACAGACTGAGCTACTGAGTCAGTGCTGCAGCAAGTGTATTTGCCAGATGTATGTGCTGATATACAGGCTGTGACCCACTTTGTCTGCATCCATCGGTATGTGCATGGCTTTCAAATGCAGTTGTTCTGCAGCAGCGTCCCATTTAAACATATGTACTCTGCCACTGATGCCTTAGCAGGTGTGTTTGAAGATGTTGTAGGTAAAAGGGAACATTTACCTGTTATCCCAGGCCTCATTTACTGCCATTATTATTTATTTGTCTGTCTAATGGTGTATATTTGCATTAGAGTCCCAAGTACATTCCCATTTGTCACATTAGGTTTGATTTCAGTCTGTCAGTGGCAATCTTTATGTATTTCTGGAAACACCTGTTTTAATTAAGATTTGTGTGGCCTAGTGGGTTAGTGCAGTAAGCTGTAGTTGACAGGGGTCCCAGGTGATTATTTTACACATGCTCCTAACACTGTGAGAAACACATAGGATCATTAGGGCACATTAAGGCTCATTTAAGCATGTTTGCATGGAGTGGCAGATCACTCCACATCACAGCGCTCCACTTAGTTCCATGTAAATCCACACTAAAAAATTAAAAAGAAAAGGGGGTGATAGGACAGTTGTAAAATGGGGGCAAGAAGGGGGAATAACATAGTGAAAGGCAGGTAAGGATGTGCAAGATTGGTGTGGGGAAGAACCAAAGCTTTCCATTTCTTGTACAGCAACAGCTATGCAGTTTGACATATTTTGTGGATGAATCTGGACTCTCAAAATCCCAGGGAGAGGGGTGAGGACAAAAAAATTTGTTGTCAAGCCAGTTGGACGAAATTAGTTATGTCCAGTGGACACATGTATGAAATGCAGAGCTATGTATGGGGCAATATTTTTTTGTGGAAGAGGTACCCATTTTGTTTTCAATAAGGAGAGAGTGGAATGTTGGGGAAGGGATAGAGGTACATGTGGGGAGGTAAGTTGGGTAGGAGAGGATGCAATTGCAGACAGACAAGACAGACAGGACAGCAGACAGGGCAGTGTGTGACACATGAGGAGGTAAACACCTTGGATGGGGAGGGTGTTGTGGAATCTGAAGTGCATGTGCCTCCAAATGGCAGCAGTGTGACTGAGATCCCCACCCATAGGCAGTCCAAACTGCTCCTTCACTGCCCCAAATGTGTCTGTGCTGGAGGCTGGGCTCCAGGGCCAGTGGGCCCAACCAAATTGTTGAGTCTGCCCTCAATCTAGAGCAGGCGATGTTCATAGCTCCTATGAACAATCCTGCCCACCATGGCTAGTAGTTGATCCTGGGTGACTACTGTCCCTCTGCCACCACTCCTAGGGGGAGATGGGCCCTGTCCCCTGAGGCAGTTCCACCCAAAGTGGTGCAGAGCCAGCAGAGGGGGCACCACTGTCTTTGGTCCTAGATGTGCATGAGCCCAGTGCCACGGCTGGCTGAGGTAGGGTAGGCGGATCAGCAGGAACCAGCCTACCCTGACATGCTGTGGTTAAGTTATGGAGGTGAAGCAATGCATTTAGGTTAGCTATGAACAAAGCCATTGTTAGTAATAACAGTATGCCAGAACATTGGAAATAACCCCATTGCATTTCAATGCATATTATGTGAAACACAACAATGAATAACAGAACAGTCAGTATATTAACATCATGCCAGTAACAGTTATGCCATACGGCCAACAGAATAGGTAATTCAACAAGATATGTTAATATGCAACCATTGTAATACATAACAATAATAAAACACATGCCCCAATATAAAGTTTATGAAACAACATATTAATAGGAAATCATAACCAATGCATAACAATTATAAATATTTGAAGATAAGGGGTGGGGAGGGAGAGAAATACAGTCCATTAATGCCATTATAGGCTATATAGCTGACAACAGTACTGCTATCTACACTACAGGTCTGTCTTTATTTATGTCTAAAAGTGCCCTATAGCTGCTGTAGCAAATACATACCTCTCACGCTATCCGCATGGGACAGTAAGGGCCAAGCAGTAACAACTGTAGGTACACAACTACACAGAACACTTGCACATCAGGTGCACCTGTATAACTACCAAGGTGTACTGTGGGCTGATGTAGTGTTACTTTGCTAATTACATAGTCATATATATGATACGTCTGTGGCAGAGGGATTAAGCAACAGTAATTACATTCCACGACAGTGTGACATCTATGTGTACAGTTTGTTTGTGTCTTTCGGCTTTTCCCGGTTAGGGGTCGCCACAGTGGAACTCCGGTCCGCTAATGATTGGCAGTTGATTTTTACGTACCGGCTTGCCAGGCCTGACGCACAACCTTCAACGAAGGTACGCCCATTCACGCATGTCTCCACCCAGAAGACGCTCTAGCTGAGAATCGAACCGGACAGCGTCTTACTGTGAGGCAACAATGCTACCGCAGTACCACCACCGCAGTCTTACAAACAGTAAACAACTATCATGCTTTGCTTGGCAGGCATAGGGATAGAACCCAATAGTTGTGACTGCAGAGGACATCAGCATCAAATGTATTAATTGACTGAAGCAACCTTTAACACACACTCCAGGCATGCAGCCACACCAAAGCTAGCACGTTTTATTTATTTTATTTTATTATTACTATTACACTTATTTCCTGTATTCTATGCTGTATTTCTGGTAATGATTGTAACAGTCTGTGACATGTAAACACACAATAATGTGCTCATAATATGGGATACTTCACCCATTTGCCTGTAGTTCCTGTGGAGAGAATATCTGTAAACATTACGTGACTGATACTGTAATATTTAGATCTACATATCACTGGATTCGCACCCTGGTCTGTGTGTGGCAAAAATGTACTTCATACACAGCATCTAGCAAACTGAGCTATTGCTGATTACTGACTGACTGATATTTGCCTCAAGCTCACCTGGCACCAAAATATGACCTGCTAATAGTGGTACAGATTTATACTTCACTGCAATGACAGTTAACACACATGCATGACATTCGAGCATGACACAGATACTAGGAAAAGTATACATTACTAAATAGAATTCAGGTGTACACAATACATTGTTAGTGTGTTGAAATATCTGTGAAGTCAACAAACAATATCCAGTTATGGGTTATTATTTGCAATCTACAACTAGTATACTGTTATACCTGACTCCAGCACCATACCTCACAGCCTGAATGCTTGTAGCTGACATGCAATGGTGAAAACAAGACAATCTTGATGTACATGATTTACCTTGGTGTTATTGCTATTGGTCCATGTGTTGTTCCAGACCAGTTGTCATAAGTCATTTCTTACAAAACAACTCTGAATCTACACTTATTGCACAACAGACTACCTTCATGCAGGTACCAATAGTATTTCATGTTTTTATTGCAGAACAGTTGTAATAATTGATTTCATGAAAAACAGCCCTATTGCACAATAGACTGTATTAGATATACCTTCATGCAGGTACTGATATTATTTCATGTTTTTGTTGCAGAACAGTTATAATAATTGATTTTATGCAAAACAGCTGTAATGTACAACATACTTTATTAGATATACCTTCATGCAGGTACTGATACTATTTCATGTTTTTATTGCAGAACAGTTTTAATAATTGATTCCTTGCCAAATAGCCCTACTTCAATAGTCATTGCACAACAGACTTTATTAGAGAAACCTTGAATCAGTTACTGGAATAATTTCATTATTTATTTTATTTTATTTATTTTACATTTGTTGACTGGGCTAGTCTAACTGGATATATGTCCATTTTCAGTAGAGGCCTGGGGAGATAATCTCCAATACATGGTCCAAATACAATAATACAAGTGCAAACAAATAAAAAAATAAGAAATAAAATCTAATATTTTAGTAAAAATAGCAATTTTCCTGGTATGGAAAAAAAATACATCAACAATGGTAATGTATATTTCAGCATAGAGGTTGTAATAGGATGTAACACTGAGGTGAAAAGTCACAAAGTGCAAATTGAAATAACTTAGACAACAATGCAGGTTAAGTCAGAGGTAGATAAAAGGAAATAATCACAGTAAAAAAGAAAAAAAAAGAAAATCATCAGTACTTGCAACATGTGAATTACAGCAGAAAGGTTAAGCAGGATCTAACACTGAGGACCTGCAGTATAATATAGCGCTATTATTAAGTATGGTGACATAGTATAGGTTAAGTCAGAAGTGAAAAAAATGGAGTTTGATGTGTAGTATTGTAGCAAAGGATTTGCTTAAGAAAATATATATAAAGAGGATAGACATAGTGAAAAAAGGTAGATCAGAAAAATATAATAAGGTGGGAAAATGTAGTAGAGGATAGCAGGCAGTGGATAGGTAAGTCAAGTTAGTAGAGGTAGATGACTAGTCTGGTCTGGAGCAGGGGCATAGCCAGTATGTTTTGAGGAGAAGTTTAATTCTGTTTTTAAATAGAGATAGAGAGGTGAATGAGGTGATGTCATTAGGGAGAAGATTCCAGGATTTACCTACTGTATTAGAGAAGAGAGAATCCCCAGCTCTGTTATTAGGTTTTGAGGTGTGGATAAGAAGTTTGTGAGATGATCGTAAGGACTTTAAATTTTTATAGGGGGTGATGAGGGTAGATAAACTTGGAGTATTAGAAGGTTTGTATAGGATGTTGTGGGCAATGGTTAGTTGGTGAAATGTAATCTGTTGTTGTAGTTCTAACCATCCTAACTGTTTTAAGTTTATACAATGATGGGTTCGGAATGGGTTGCCTGTAGCAAATCGTGCAATGTTATTATAGGTCATTTCCAATTTGCTGAGGTTATTCTTGGAGAGATTAGTAAAGATGGGAGAGGCATAAAGGAGTGTAGAGATAAAATGGGTGTGGGCAATAGTAGTTTTAGCAGTAGGGGAAAGGAATGGTTTAATCCTATAGAGACTGCCAATTTTTTTATTGACAGTCTTTATGGTATTATTGATGTGGATGTCGAAGTTCAGATTATTGTCGATGGGGACACATAGTAGTTTGGTGGTATAGTCAGAAGATATTATTGTACCATTGATAGATGTCACTGAGAACTGAAGAGGAGATTACTTCAGAGTAGGAGTGAAGAAGAGGAGTTTGGTTTTCTTTGTTTTTATTGTGCAGCAGTTGTCATTAGGCAGGTGTTGCAACACAGCTATAATTCCACAGTTATTGCACTACAAACTTTATTGCATATACTTTATTATGGTTAATGCTTAAGTCTTCCCTGCTTATGGCAATACAGTTGACAGTATCCACTTCTTGCAGTTCAGGTGTAAGTCTACATTAATTGCAATACAATCTTTACTGTATATACCTAATCACAGTTTATGCTTTACTCTTGCTTATTTGACTAGAGATAGCAAAATACATCTGTACTCACCATGCTCACAGTGCAACCTAGCCAAGTGCCCATCATGCGCTTCAATTTTGCGAACCCTCTCCTCTGCAACTTTTGGGAGAGAAGTACACCATTATGCATAGCAGTTTAGCAAATATTCAAGATTAGATATTGGTAAAACATGGGTAATGGTATTTACATACATGTGGGACATTCTCAGCCCAGAATCTTGGACCCAGGTGTCCAAGAGAGTCCCCTTCCATCTTTTCAGGTCATCATGGTAGTGAAGACACTGCTCACCTGTGTGGGGGATACTAGTTGCACTGGTGTGGTCCCTTGCCAGCTATTCCCAGGCCTCCGTCTTGCACTCTGAGCCCTGATAACCTCCCTGCATCAGCCAACCCTCATGGTTTTTGACAAGGAGTCCGACCATGACCCTGGACTCCTGAATGCCCCACCACTGCACGCAAAAGTGCGAACCTTTTCCAACACCTGCCATTGTATCTTTCAGAAACAGAACTTCAATGGATTATGTTGTATTCCCACCTGTTGGGCTTAATATAGCCTGCTTTCCCACCCTTACACACCATTCGGCAATATTTAAAAATGTGGTGTGTCACTTAGCAGCATGCAAACCAGTGCAGCTCAGCTTAGCAGTGCTAAAACCTGTATGCTTAGCAGTGCTTAGCAGTATACAAACCAGCAACCAATGCCAAGCATTGCATAAACATTAGCCACCATTATTTGTTTATGCAGTGCTTAGCAGGTCTTAGCAGAGCTTAAGTGAGTGCAGCAGGCCAGTATTTAAAAATAATTTGCATAATTTGTATTTCGAACAAAATGCTAACTTGCTCTTCCATGTATTCAAACTTGCACGTACTGCACATGAGGCTGTAACTCTAACCATTTAGCTACGTGTACATGTGAAATTTTGCTATACATTTACATATACCTCTGAGCTACTTTTAAGCAGTGCTAAGCACCACAGCACACTGAACAAACCCGCTCAGCTATGCTTAAGCTTGACCTTTACAGACTAATTAAATATATCTGGTTTCTATTTTTATATGTCTGGCAGGTGCCTCAGCACCACTTAGCACTCCGTGCTGTGCCACTCAAACATTCTTTTTAAAAACAAATTGAAAATTAAATTACATTGCTATAATACAATTGGACAGTGCAGGGAGTGAGTTACTCATCTGCAGACACAGCTAGTAACACACTCCCTGCACTGATTCAATTACCATGTCCCATCACTCTCCCTCGGCAACACGTCATGATTAATATGCATGGCACAATGCCGAGGGGGAACCGTGTACATGGACACGGTAATATTCTGCATAAGCTCTACACTATGCCTACACAGATTTTATTAAATCTAGGGGATTGTGCATTATTTGCAAGATTAATTACAGAGACATTGAGGCTTATCAGAAGAATGGCACCCCTAGATAGTGATTGCAAGTGTTATATGAAGCATAGAATATGATTTATATGGAGAGGTTCTTCTTTAACTTAATAGTCTTGGAGTTCTCAGATCTGTCTTAGGAGCAAATCAAAATATAATGTCTAAAACACAGTGTTTTGGGGTACATATATGTATTTTATCAAGAAGGCCCAAGGCAAATAAAGAGTGGTGCTGAAATGGATTTATGACGTAAGTGCCAGATTTTTATTGTCACGGCATCACATAGACCAGCAAAAGCCCTATTAAACAAAAGTCTGGAATTTAAACCTTACACCAAGATCAAAACAATTTATTGGTGTAAACAATATGCCAGAAACATGTAGAACACAAATACTGCAAGGCAATAAAACAGTAAGAAAAGTATACCCCCCCCTGCACTAATGTGAAGTCAGCAATTCCACAAACTGTGCTATTGGAAAGTTATACAGTTAACTTCAACATAATAGTGTTTTGCACACTTTGAAAGATAAGCACTTCTATACAGTAATTTTTGAATACTTAGAATTTGAACAATAAACATTCAGAGATATGGCATTCAAAACCCTGCTGAAGTTGCATAGATATGTTGTTGATTGGGAAAACTACTCAAGCCCAAACACCCTCACCCAACGGTTCCTAGAATTTATAAACTCAAATGCTATGGAACAACTGGTCACCACTCCCACAAGAGGAGAAAACATATTGGATCTGGTGATCACCAACATGGAGTTTCTATGTTCCACACCAGAGGTATACCCCTCATTGGTAAGATCAGACCATAAACAAATCTCACTGGACATCCATATTCCAGCCCCACCCCTAGCCAAGGAAACCATGGTGAAGAACCTCTCAAAAGCAAACTTCACACTTCTCAAAACCAAGGTGGAATCCTTCAAAGCCCCCAGGCCAGTGGAAAATACGGCCCAAAATGCAGAATCCTTTACAAAAGCATTCTATGGACACCTACAGAAATGCATGGAGCATGCTATCCCAAATAAAACCAAGACTCGCTCCTCCAAAGGCAGGAGACCTGTCTGGTGGACCCCAGCCATAAATAAGCTATACAACAGAAGGAGAAAGCTACTACATGATAGAGCAAAATCCCAAAAAGGGAAGGCATCTCTGATCAGTACTAGCAAGAAACAACGATCCCTCATAAAATCATCTAAGGCCAGCTTCGAAAGAAAAATTGCACAAGACACTAAAGATAATCACAAGGCCTTCTTTAGTTATGTCAGAAACCTGGGAGGTAACTCCCAGATATGCTGTGAGTTAGTGCAAAATGACAAAAAATACACTGAACCCACAGACATTGCCAACATCCTGGCAGAAAGGTTCAGTGCAAACTTCTTCCCCCCTTCCCCCCCAAAAGAGCAAATGTCTATCCCAACAGAGTGTAGCCTTCCTGAGATCACAGATGCACAGGTGAGAGCTGCCCTCTCCAAAGCAAAAAGCACAGCATCAATGGGACCAGACGGTGTCCCGGGCTGCGTCTTACACGAGCTCCAAGAAGAACTAAACCCTCATATAATGTCACTGTTCAGTCTCAGCCTTACTACAGGATATGTACCCAAGGAATGGCGCACAGCAACAGTGGTCCCACTCCACAAAGGTGGTGACACAACAGACCCCAGAAACTATCGCCCTATAAGCCTGACTAGCCTGGTCTGCAAAGCTATGGAGCGTATCATCATGGAAATCATAAACAAAGACATTGGGAACCTCCAGACACTGGATCCTACCCAATTCAGCTTTGTTAAGGGTAGATCCTGCCTCTTGAACCTGGTTGACTTCTTTGAAACAGTTACCAAAGCCATAGATGAAGGGAAGGTAGTCCATACAGCCTACCTGGACCTCGCAAAAGCCTTCGACACAATACCCCACTCGGGCATCATAAATAAGCTCACCAGCTTAAATATCAACCCCTATGTCACAAGATGGGTTGCAAACTGTCTCAGGGATAGAACCCACATGGTCAGAATAGCAGGTGCCATATCAGACTCTAAATCAGTTACAAGTGGCAACCCACAAGGCTCAGTCCTGGGACCTCTCTTGTTCAGTATATATTTCTTCAAGGTACAGGCAAACACGGGTGAACTATGGCTGACCAAGTTCGCAGATGACTGCAAACTGGGTGCCATAATCGACTCTCTGCCTGACACAAGCATCCTCCAAAAGGGTCTCACAGAGATGGATAACTGGTGCCAGAGCCATGGCCTAAAGCTAAATGCCAAAAAGTGCATAGAGATCCCCTTTGGGAAAAACAAAGTGCCCACAAATTACCACATAGGTGGTAATCCATTAAGTATGGAAGAAGTAATTAGGGACTTGGGGACCCAAGTAGATAGCAATCTTTCCTTTGACAATCACGTTGCCAAAGTGGTTAGAAAGACCTTCTATATAGCCCACCTTATCATGAAAGGGTTCACATCTAGATCAAGAGAGGTCATTATGGCCCTCTACTCATCACTTATCAGGCCCATAACTGAGTACAATGCCCTGTTTGGGATGTACCTTACCCGACACCTGCAGCAAATGGAAAGACCCCAAAAGCATCTCACCAAGAGGATCAAGGGGCTCAAACAGATGCCCTATGCAATTTGGCTAAAGAAACTCCAGCTCTACTCAGTTGCTTACCGCCTACTCAGAGGCAATCTGTGTCTGACGTATAAAGCCATGTCCAACCCAGAATTAATGGACATGCTTCACCTCAGGAAATCCAAATCCCTTAGAGCTACATGCTCCAGGGACTTGAACCTCAGCACAGAAATAAATAGGACATGCTGGAGGGACAGATTCATATCCCAGAGGCTCCCCTCACTCTGGAACAAAATCCCAATCCATGTTAGGCAGAGCCCCTCACTGACCCTCTTCAAGAGAAATCTTGACGAGTGGATGGGAGATCATACGTTTACCCCTGGGATCTCTTCTGTGTCCCTGATTGACAGAGGTACAGTAAACTAACCTTAAAAGGGCTACCTTCTATGACCTACTATACAGAAGCACAGTCAACTAATCTAAAAGGGTGGCGAAAGCCAAACACACTCTGGCTAGGCTTATAAATGCCCTAGGGCAGATAGCCTAGTATCAACCAATGAACCAATGAACCAATGCAGTAGGCATGTTTAAAAAGGCTGTGCTACATTACATTTCACAGAACAAAAGCCTAGAGTCTAAGACACAATGTACAGGACTGAATAACATTGTGCTCAATCACTAGATGGGTGTTTATATGATAACTGAGCAGTGAGCAGAAGTGTGATTCTGTTGGGTGGATGGTGTAACCAATGGTGTAGCTACACTCTGCACCAGTGTGGTAACTGCTTTTCCAGTATGGCACATATGAACCAGTAATTTACCATGGGACTATTTTGACCTGAAAAGAGCCAAGAAAACTTGTAATTAAAGTGTGTACTTAGAGGTAAGTTATGGAAGCTACAGGCAGTGTGATGGCTCAGTGTCAGAAAAGATCAAAACTGAGACTAACTTACAGCATAGTTTTACCACCTGAAAAGTACAAAGGAAATGTAATGCAGAAAACAAAAACAAATTATAATAATAATGTGTTTAACTGATACTACAGACACACTTAAGTCTAAGTGGTGCATCTAACACTAGTTATTTCCATTCACAAACCATATCAGGTAGATCATGCACAATGGGCAGGGGAAAACAAGAGGACTTGCAGATAATGGTTTGGGGCTACAAAATGAATTAAAGAGTTTATGAATTATTTCTTACTACTCATAAAAGTAAGGAAACCTCATGTGGGTAAGGACTTCTGTGGATGAACTGCATAAATAAGCAAACAGATGTTATCTGAACAGGGAAGATTGTCAAGCCATGGATTATTGCTGTCACATTGATGGCTCTTCTAGTCCAGGTTTATAAAATAAAATGGGATTTTCTGGCCCTTACCCTCATTCATACACTTATTTATTTATCTGTCTGTTTGTTTAGTTAGTAAGTTAGTTAGTTAGTTAGTTAGTTAGTTAGTTAGTTAGTTAGTTAGTTAGTTAGTTAGTTAGTTGTCTTTGTTAATCTGGAAAGTTGGATGTAGGCAAAGATCCATTTTTGGCAGAGACCTCAGGGGAAAAGCTCCAGCAGATACACATAAGATATTCATGACAACAAACTTTATGCAAAGGTAAAGTATATAGATAGTTTTTAAGACATCCATGTTCAAACAGGTAATCATTCTGTAGTGGCACCATACAAAGATAAACCAGGTATTTCTTCTGTGGTGGCATTAAACATGATATGAGATTCCAAGTATAAAACATTCTGCATGCAAATAGCTCATGTGTAATATATGCAACAAGCAGACATTAGGTATGACTTATAAGACATTGGTTGGGAGGGTTGCAGTATAGATATTAGGAGTAAATAAAATTAAGGTAAGACGTGTGAAACATTAATTGGTAAATAACAGTAAAAGCCAGCAGAAAGGGGGAGAGAGGCATTGTACAGTTGACGAGGGCACTTACTGACAGAAGGTACTTTTCAGACATACTGAGTATTGTCAGTACTGCTATTAGTAGTCATGTGACTGAGAAGGCATACACTGCTGGCCCCGCCCATATTTCCTTACCTTTGCTTGTCACTGTAAGTTACTGGCAACATGTAAAGCTTTGGATTCTGGAAACAATGTCATATAGCTGCCTACCCATCATAGATTTGTAGTGCCCTTTATATTACTCAGCCTCCACTCTGTGTCACAGGCAGGACTGAACTGTAGCAATACCTGCCAGTGTCTCATATTTACTACAGTTGTGAGCACTGTTAATGTAGAGGATTATGATCGGGTTGCTGATGATATCCTGTTTATTATGTGTTCAAGAAATGGATGCCAAGAAATTTAACTAAAGAGTGAAGTTTGAGAGGTGAATCTTGGCATCCATGTCAAGAACGCATAATTAAAGGTAATGATCAGAGACCCGATCATAATTCTTTGTAGTAAATGGAGCTTTACCTGCTCCATGAACTACTATTACAGAAAATAAAAAAAGAAAAGAAAAAACACTAAGTGTTTGCCAGCTTTCAAAGATGTAAGCACTTAACAAGCACTGTCAGAAAGACAGTGTATCACAGTCGCTTTATGCTTACACCTACCTTGCCATACATTTCAACTGTCCAGGGTTTTTCAGACTATCCAGATTTTTGCCTCATATTTTTGGTCTGTTCCTCATAAAATTTATTGTTTTCAGGCAAATCACTGAAGATTCAAGTCACAGGATAATGATGGACATTTGAGATTCTGGCTTTGCATCCTTCAGAAAACTCAGGTGGACACACATCCTGTTATTCCAACTACATTCTAAGTTTATAACAAGTCAGGAACACATTAATTATCTAGACAGCATTCAGGAACAAATCAATTTTTTATTCTGCTGTGGACTTTGCTGGTCAGTGCTGGCAGATTTGACTGCCTAATCTGAGACCCGAGATTATAGGTTCATAGGTGTGTACTAGGCTAATGACCCTAGAGCCTTTACAAGCTTAGCCCATAGGATTACCCTAGCATTATGCCACCCGACCTTAGTTCCCAGTGCTTCTGTTGAGTAGAGCTACTGGAGTGATCCTGGGGTGAATTTTCTATTTCCCACTCATTCATCAGGATTTTTCTTGAAGAGTGCCAGTGAGGTGTTCTGTTTGACATGTATGGGAAGTCTATTCCATAGCATGGGCAGTTTCTGGGTTATGAACCTGTCCCTCCAGCTTGTTCTGTTGATTGTGGTAATGAGGTTGAGGTCTCTGGAGCATGTGGTGCAAAGGGACTGGGATTTCTTTAGATGTAGCATTTCTAACAGAGCTGGGTCAGACATGGCTTTGTAAGTCAAGCAAAGATTGCCTCTAAGTAGGTGATATGAGACAGAGAACAGATGGAGTTTTTTGAGTCTGCCCATATAGGACAAGTGTTTAAGGCCTAGGATCCTCTTTGTAAGTTTTTTTTCAGCCTCTCCAGTTGTTGCAGGTGTCTAGTGAGGTACATGCCAAATGGGGCATTGTACTCGATGATTGGCCTAATGAGGGAAGAGTAGAGGAAGACAATGACCTCTTTCTTCCTGGATGCAAAATCCTTAGTAATGAGATGTGCCACATAGAAGGACTTTCTGATCACAGTGGCAATGTGGTGATCAAAAGAGAGGTTGCTGTCAACCTCTGTTACCAGATCTCTTATAATGCCTACTGTGTTCAGTGGACTACCATCAATGTTGTAATTCATGGGAACTGGGTTTTTCCCAAAGGGGATGATGACACATTTTTGGCATTGACCTTAAGGCCATGGTTCTGACACCAGTCATTGGTCTCAGTAAGACCTTTCTGTAGGATGTCAACATCACTTGGGGAGTTAATAATAACTCCCAATTTGCAATCGTCAGTGAACTTTGTCAGCCAGAGTCCTTTTGTCTTGGCCTGGACTTTTTAGAAGTAGATACCAAACAGGAGAGGACCCAGGACTGAACCCTGTGGGACTCCACTTGTGACTGGTTGGCAGTCTGACTTTGAGTCAGCTACTTTCACACTGTGGGTTCTATCTGTGAGCCAGTTTGCAACCCACCTAGTGATATAGGGGTTGATGCCTAGCTTAGTGAGTTTTTCTATAATTTCTGAGTGGAGAATGGTATCAAAAGCTTTGGCCAGATCAAGGTAGGCTGTATGAACCACCTTGCCATCATCCACAGCTCTGGTGACTGAGTCAAAGAAGTTGACCAGGTTGCGCAGGCATGACCTACATTTCACAAAATCAAACTGTGTGGGATCCAGAGTTTGGAGATTCCCTATATCCTTGTTTATTAGTTCCGTGATTATGCGTTCCATAGCTTTGCATATCAGACTCATCAGGCTAATGGGGTGATAATTCCCAGGGTCTGTAGTCACTCCTCCTTTGTGGAGAGGGATGACTGTAGCAGTGCGCTGTTCAGTAGGGACAAAGCCTGAGGTAAGACTGTGATTGAACAGGCCACACAGGTGAGGTGCCAGTTCACTCTTTATTTCATGTAGAACACAGCCAGGGATATTGTCAGGTTCCATAGAAGCTGTATTCTTGGCCTTGGACAGTGCTGTTTTTACCTGTGCAGCAGTAATACTGGGTGCCTGGCAATCTACTGGTATTGTTCCTTTGGTGAGGGAGAGAGGGGTAAAGTTGGCACTGAATCTGTCGGCCAGTATATTGGCAATATCTATTGGCTCGGTATAGAAGGTACCATTGTGCAGTAGCTCAGAGCAAATATGGGTATTGCCGTGGAGATTCTTTACATAACTATAGAAGGCCTTGTGATTGTCTTTACTATCTGCTGCAATTTTGTTTTCATAGCTAGCTTTAGAGGATTTGATGACGGATCTCAACTTTTGTTGAGGCTGATAAGGGAGTTTTTCCATTCTTGGGACTTCACCTTATTCCCCATCAGTTTCCTCCTTCTGTTGTAGAGTTTGTTTATGGCAGGGGACCACCAGATTGGCTTCCTTTTTTTGGAGGAGGGCATCTTGGTTCTGTTGGGTATGGTGAGATCCATGCATTTGTGTACGTGCCTATTACAGTGTGTTGGTGTATGATTCTGCAGTCATGCAACTATTCTCGATTTGCATGGTTGCCGTGAATTTAGCCACCTCTGTTTTTAGGAGCCCAAAGTCAGCTTTGGAGAAGTTTTTCATGGTGGTTGCCTTTGAGGGGTGAGTGGGAGGGATGTGGATTTCCAAGGTGATTAGTTTGTAGTTGGATCTAACCAGGGAGGAGTTGACTAATGGTGTAGAGCAACAATCACCCATGTTAGTAATGACCAGGTCAAGGATGTTGCTACTTCTAGTAGGAGTAAGAATGAGCTGGTCCAGGGCATTGGAATTAATGAATTCCAGGAAACGTTGGGCAAGTGTATTGGTACATGAGTAGTTTTCCCAGTTAATGGAGAGGTAGTTGAAGTCACCCACTATGAGAGTGTTAGGCTGGACCCTAATATTCTCTAGGGTGCTTAGAAACATGGAGTGTGAGTCTTGGGACATGGTTAGGGACCTATAGCAGGATACGACCTGAATTGCTGTCTTATCCAATGTTAGCTGTACCTGAAGTATCTCTGATGCATTATGTTGTGCTACCAGTCTGGAGGTGTCCACATCCTTTATGAATATGGAAACACCTCCGCCTTTGGAGTTTCCATCCAAGTTCTGGGGCCGAAAGGTGTGGAATGAGTTATAGCCTGGTAGTGCAGGGGTGCTTTCTGCTGCCTTGAACCAGGTCTCTGTTACAGCACAGATGTCAATGTTATCCATTTTAAGGAGTGCTTCAAGCAAGTGCATTTTGAGATTTAGACTTCTAGCATTGAGTAGCATGACCCTCAGATTGTATTTGTTTGTAGCTGTTATGGTGGTAATTTGGCCTTTGGAACACCACCTAAAAAAGGCACTATGGGGTAGCAAGAGCCTTGGCCAGTATCCAGAAGCCCAGGGTTTAACAGTTGCTGGCCATCTCTAGCAAAGCATCAAGGTCTGTCAATCATGTCATCCCAGGCAGACAGATACTAGATCCCCTTAGAATGACACCAGAAACTTAGCCAATTGTTGAGCTCAATCATTTTTTGCTTGTACTGTGGTATCATTCTGGGTGATGGTAGGAGGCTGCTCAGGGCTAGGGTCTTACCCACCTGGGCTACAAAATCCAAGAGCTCCTCCATGTCTCTTTTCATGTAGAACAGGGAGGTACATCTCAGGTCATTCACACCCACATGTACAATGATAGAGTTATATTTGTACCTCTTGCTGAGGGACCTGAGTGTGTGCATTATGTGGCAGATCCTAGCACCTGACAGGCAGCTGACTGTTACTTTCTCCTTATTTAACCTAGTGAGTGGGACATCAGTGTGCCTCACTATCGAGTCACATATGACTAGTGTGTTGGGAATGCTGTTTTGCCTTAGGGGCTTTAATTGAGTGGCAAACTGTTTAGGAGAGTTATGTGTCTTGTGATTAGTATTGTGCTGTGGTGGTCAAGTGCATTTCTGCCTTGGAGGTCTCTGCTGTTTGGGTCAAATTTTAATGAGAGCCTCTGTGAAGGTGGGTGTGTGGTTTGCATTTTTATGTGAAGGCAGTGCTGGTGTGTGTTCTGGAGGGCTATGTGTTCCATGTGGTGTGGTGCAAGTGTTGACCTTTTCCTCTTGACCAGCTATCCCGGTCTTGGCTGAAGAGTACATGGCTACCAATTTTGATATGTAAGTGCATCTCTCATAAGTCTGAGTGTTGGTAGGTAAGAGGAGAGAGTTGTCACTGTACATGTGGCAGTTGTTACAGTGCCTCATGTTAAGCAGGGGGTGCTTAACATTTGTTAAGGTTGGGTCTAGCATTATAGTAGAGCCTAATTGATTTGGCTTTGCCACATGAAAATGTTCCTTTCTTTCTACTTATAACCACTGCTGTGACAGTCTTCATACATGGATTGTTGGAAGACTGGCTTCCACTGTAATGCTAGCTGCCACTTATAAATAATCAAACTTCATTATAATTAATTATCAGCATTAGTCTTAGTGCATAGAGTCCTGCAAAACTGGGAGAAACTTGACCTGGTGCTCATTTTCCATGCAACAGTAATACCACTGAATCACAAAGCTGAACTATATGTAAGCAATACTCCATAGCTGGGTGTGGGTATATCAGAATTTCTCACAGTTAATGAGGTTTGATAATGAGGGTTAAGCTTTTATAAGACATTATTTAAAAAATAATTTCCTTACCTTTCTTAAATAATGTCTTTGTATAAAGGTACTATAGTGTTCCTCCACATTTTTCAGTGTTTACTGATGTACTACGCATGCTTATGGGACTTACATTGCCAGGCCTGCACAGCACATCAGTGCAGTGCAGGAGAAGCAGTGGAGAAGAACCATGTAACCCTCCAAATGGAGTCTATTAATCAATATAAGTAAATACATAATTATTCTTATAAAATTATTTACTAGAAAGGCTCACCCAGACTCTGCTACACTTTGCGGTGAGGGAAAGGTTTGTTTGATTTTTAGTTGTTGTATTTTGTATTACTTTATTGCCTTTTTCTATTTTGAATACTTTGATTTGTTTTCTTTACCTTGTGTTTTACTTGTATTCTGCTTTTAACTGCATATTAAAACTTGAAAAGAGACCACAGCTCTGTCTCTTGTGAGTCAGGCAGAAATTAGAACAGGTCAATTAAAGACTCACACATAAGATAGAAGAGGTCAGTTAAGGTTAATCATCTGTGAACTGAGGGGGTGGAGCTAGGAACTAAACCTTCTATTTAAGGGGTAAAATAAAACATTTCAGAGCTTTACTAGAAAGGCTCACCCAGACTCTGCTACACTTTGCTATGATGGAAAGGTAAGTTTGCTTTTTATTTGTTGTATTTTTATTGCTTTATTGCCTTTTTCAGTTTTGAATACAGTGATTTTTATTTTTTTTTTGCCTTGTGTTTTACTTATATTCTGCTTTTAACTGCATATTAAAACTTGAAAAGAGACCACAGCTCTGACTAATGTGAGTCAGGCAGAAATTACAACAGGTCAATTAAAGACTCACACATAAGATAGAAGAGGTCAGTTAAGGTCAATCATCTGTGAACTGAGGGGGTGGAGCTAGGAATGAAACCTTCTATTAAGGGGTAAAATAAAACATTTCAGAGCTTTACTAGAAAGGCTCACCCAGACTCTGCTATACTTTGCTGTGAGGGAAAGGTTAGTTTGCTTTTTATTTATTGTATTTTGTATTACTTTATTGCCTTTTTCTATTTTGAATACTGTGATTTGTTTTCTTTACCTTGTGTTTTACTTGTATTCTGCTTTTAACTGCATATTATAGGTTCATAGGTTCATAGGTTGGCACAAGGCTATCGGCCTTAAGGCCTATGCAAGCCTAGCCATAACAATTCCCTGGAAATTACTTCCCGCAATATTTACTTCTCTGGGCCCCTGTCTAGCAGGGCGACTGACATGATCCCCGGGGTGAATTTCCTATCTCCCATCCAATCATCAAGGCTCCTTTTGAAGAGGGTCAATGAGGCGCTCTGCTTGACATGTTTGGGCAGTCTATTCCAGAGTATGGGAAGTCTCTGGGTCAGGAACCTATCCCTCTAGCATGTTTTGTTCATTGTGATGGATAAGGTTTAGATTAAATAGTAAATATTCCAAGCCCGCTAGCTGTAACAATAAAGGGTATCCTCCGGTAAATCTCGGAAGTAACAACACTTCACCACCTCTTGAAATATCTTGAAAAATCTTAAGAAAGTTCCCGGAACATGAAGTCACAGCCAAAAGGTTTTATTAAACTCCACACAGCAAACAACAAACAAGATTGAGCGCGCTTTCGTCTGTTAGACTTCCTCAGAATCACATGATTGCAAAAATACTTTACTATTATATAGTATCACATTATTGTTAATTGATACTTAACACAATACTTGATTGACCACACCATGGCTACTTCAGTTAACAACAGTATCTGAAAATGTTCACATTTGAAGCCTAAAAACAGTCTAAGTGTATTGTATACTATGCCTAAAAACACTTTTAAAACCTTTTAAAAACTCATTTTATAAAAATATGTGTATATATGTACAGTTTGTATATAGTATTATATCAATTATAAATATACAAATTCATAAAAATAATATATAAATAAATCATTAACCACACAAATATATAGGTAAATACAATATAAATATATAAATATGATATAAATAGTTGTATGTACCCAATAGTTAATCAAATAGTTAAGCAATGTATAAGTATTTGGTCTAAATAAATATATGAATATATGAATATATAGCATGTTATTAAAATCTAACTATGATGTTTTTAACAACCGTAAAGGTATATAATATTAATTAATGTATGAGGAATGTGTATCATCATCTCATACAACTATTATTTAGTTTGAGATTTAGGGTTATTTGCTAAAAGTTTCAATGCAGGTTTTATGGAGAAATGGTCATTTAGTCCCATATGGCCGCAAGCATCCAACCTAAGTTGCCATATGAGTTCCCTATACTCCAATAGGGTTTCCCAGTCACCCCCCTTATCGTTTTTCTTCACATGTTCTAATATCCAAAATTTTATATTAGCTCTTTCACATGCCTGGGTGTGTCTAAATAAAGCATTATTTTCGTTATTTTTGTTTATATCTCTCATATGTTCGTAAATCCGTTGCCTAAGGTGCCTTTCTGTTTTGCCCACACAGTATTTCCCACATGCCAAACAGTATGCCAGATATACCACACCCTTGGTGTAACATGTGTGGTATCCAGAACTTTTCAACCTGGTACCTATGCCCCTAAGAAATAGCTCCTTTTCACCTGCAATAAAAGAACATTGACCACATCTACCACATTTGTGTGTTCCAAGTTTTACTTGTGTTCCACCCCTCTCATGAAAATTCTTTTTCCTTTCAAACAGCTTTTTGAGATTGGTGTTTTTCCGATAACAAAATTTTAAGGGTTGTTTAAATATATACGATTTATCATTCATTCTGGAAAAGATTTTCCAGACCTCATGTAAACCATCCCTTATCCAACTAATCCCTTTAAAGTATGTAAGGGTTAGACGTAAAGCATTGTCATCCTTGGATGGTTTGGTCTCTCTGTCCATTTGATTATTTCTCATATTGGTTACATTTACTGGATACCTTAACAATGGCGAATATGCAGATTTACGTTTCTTTAAAACTTCTTTCCTCACCCCTTTTATTAATTCTGGGGGGTAACCTCTTTCCTTAAACAAATTGTATATAAAACCCATTTCTTCTCTACATTCCATCTCTTCGGTAGTCATTCTCGACGCCCTAATCATTTGTCCCTTTATTATATTTCTTTTCAAATGTTGGGGATGGTCGCTTTCATAGTGTATATATGAATTGGAGAAACATTCCTTCCTATGAATCCTCGATTTGTATGTTTTTCCCTTTTTATTTTTCATAATATTTACATCAAGATAATTTACGTAATCTACATTATATTGATACGTAAATTCAAGGAACTTGGTAGTAGTGTGTAGATACTTAATGAATTCATCTATCTGTTCTGGTGTCCCCTTCCATAAAATAAAAATGTCGTCCAAAAATCGAAAATATTTCTCTATCTGTTCGTAAAATGTTGATTTGAACACATATTCCAATTCCCAAAAAAGCATCACTATATTGGCATAGATGGGGGCACAGGCAGAACCCATTGCCACCCCATCAATTTGGTGATATATATCCCCCTGGAAATAAATAAAATTATTTTTCAAGACTAGTTCCATGTTCTCCAGGACTAGTCTGAATTCTGCGTTATTCAGGAATTTGAAACTGGTCAACATTTGTTCAAACCATACCAACCCTATGTCCTGGGGTATAACTGAGAACAGATCCTTTACGTCGACTGTAACAAACAAAAAATTGTCGTTGTATGGAATATTATTAAATTTCACCAAAATTCCCAAGAGTCGATCAGAATATGTTCATAACTCCTGTAGAATTCTTTCAATTTTGTATCTACGTATATGGCTAATGTTTGTGTCTTGGAACACTGTGATGTTACTATCGGTCTCAGAGGGGGGTTGTTCACATGTTTATGTATCTTAGGGATGCCAAATATCTCAGGAATAACTGGTTTTTGTACCCTGAGAAAATTGTAAAGTTCTAAATCAAGAAGTCCTTGCAACAGATTATCTTCCAGCCAGAGATCAATTCTCCTGTAATAAATGTTCATCTCGTTCCTGGAAGCAATTTGATATCTGTTATGATTGTTCAAAATTCCCAACATTTTCTGTGTGTAGTCCCAATGGTCCATTAGGACCACACCACCCCCCTTGTCGGGTTTCATAATTCTAATTTTGTCATTCTGTTGTAGCATCCCCAAGATATTAATTTCTTCACCTGTTAAATTTCCAAAATTCACAGTGTCATTTGTTCTCCCTTCAAAACCTTCCCTAACCATATTCAAAGCAAAGGACTCAAAATTGGAAATATCTTGCTGAAGAGGGGGGTTAAATATACTTCTCCTTCTAAGAGGGTCTATATTAGTCGTACCTGCATTCTCAAACATACATCTCAAATTTAATTTCCTTATAAATATTTTAATATCTAATAACACTTCACCTACCTTTGGTTTCTTGGTGGGAATAAAAGAAAATCCTTTTGTAAATAAACTAAAAAAACCTGGTGTGATCTCCAAATCTGTGAAGTTGTAAATATTGAAATTATTTTTCACATGTACTTTACAATTGTTCATATGATGTGCTTCTTCTACATAGCTTGTATTTTTTCCGATTGTTATAATCATTTCATTTGTCTCTGTTTGTGGGATAATATCGAAACATCTAACCCCTTCCCCAATATATTCACTATTTGTATCTTGACTATTATGGTAAAGCGGTGTTTCTATGGGGATATATTCAATTGCAGTACCTCTTGTTACCTGTAGTGGGTTTCCACCCGTCCCATCTGATGATAGTTCCCCGTGGCCTCTGCGTATGAATAGTGCCTGTTCTGATTCCTTATTCTCTCTGACCTCCTGGGGCCCGTTTCTTCGGCTAAAGGGTCATATGATAACAATTCCCTACTTGTATCCATAAATGTATGGCATCTATCACTATCATTATGTCCCATATTGTTATCATTAGTGTGGGCCCTTTTTCTTGGTACATTCCCAGAACTAATGTCCCTATCGGGAATATCCCCTGTTCTACGCTGAGAATATTTTCCTTGTTTGTAATTATCATTGGGAATTGTACCACCTTTAACATATGCCCTGCCTTCCCTATATTCACGTATATCCCTCTCAATTTTCCATAACTTCCTGTTATAGTTTTTAGAAACATTGTCATCAACATTATGAAGCACATTACAGTACATGCATTTATATTCCTTCACAGTAAATAACATGTCATTGCTAATTTCGTTGTGTAATTTGTCAATCCTGTTCTTACTCTCAGTTAAAATAATCATGTTACTATCAATCATAGCTCTAAGAATGGATAAACCACAGTCATTTAACAAAACAGTAATAGTTTTAAAAAGTTCATCATTCCCCCGTACATTGTTGGGGTATTTGTTAAGTCTAAGTCCCTTAGGAACAATGTTCCATTCAATACATTGCTTCAGGTACCAATTGTCAACTGAAAGATTTCTATACCTGTTGAGTTCAATTTCCAAAATTTTACACTTGTCCTGGTAACCTGTGTTATCATTTGAAGTTTTAGCCGCCTCTCCTGGTTCCGCTGAAAAGGATTTATCCAGGCAGTCAGAGAAACGAATATCCTCATATAGTTCTAATGATTTACGCCCTCTCACTGGTTCTGTGACTTGTCTTCTCCGGTCCCGTGTACCATGTTCGGGTCTGTTATCACCACCTCCATTCGGGGAATGCCCGCGTTCTTCCGTCCGATACCATGATGTCATATCCGGTCGCTGTCTTGCGTCGGCGTTCCCCTGCCCACAAGGAATTGAATCGGTAATGTTCATACCAGTATGGTTAGTCGAATCATTGTTGGTATTTTGGGAATGTGTTTGAATGAGCCTCAAAAGCTGGCTCAACAGAGATTGTTCTTCTGCCATCGGGGATCCCTCGTAGATGCTAGCATTGCCACTAGTAACCACAGAACCACCTCTCCACCACAAAACAGCTCAAATAGTAAATATTCCAAGCCCGCTAGCTGTAACAATAAAGGGTATCCTCCGGTAAATCTCGGAAGTAACAACACTTCACCACCTCTCGAAATATCTTGAAAAATCTTAAGAAAGTTCCCGGAACATGAAGTCACAGCCAAAAGGTTTTATTAAACTCCACACAGCAAACAACAAACAAGATCGAGCGCGCTTTCATCTGTTAGACTTCCTCAGAATCACATGATTGCAAAAATACTTTACTATTATATAGTATCACATTATTGTTAATTGATACTTAACACAATACTTGATTGACCACACCATGGCTACTTCAGTTAACAACAGTATCTGAAAATGTTCACATTTGAAGCCTAAAAACAGTCTAAGTGTATTGTATACTATGCCTAAAAACACTTTTAAAACCTTTTAAAAAACTCATTTTATAAAAATATGTGTATATATGTACAGTTTGTATATAGTATTATATCAATTATAAATATACAAATTCATAAAAATAATATATAAATAAATCACTAACCACACAAATATATCGGTAAATACAATATAAATATATAAATATGATATAAATAGTTGTATGTACCCAATAGTTAATCAAATAGTTAAGCAATGTATAAGTATTTGGTCTAAATAAATATATGAATATATGAATGTATAGCATGTTATTAAAATCTAACTATGATGTTTTAGACAACCGTAAAGGTATATAATATTAATTAATGTATGAGGAATGTGCATCATCATCTCATACAACTATTATTTAGTTTGAGATTTAGGGTTATTTGCTAAAAGTTTCAATGCAGGTTTTATGGAGAAATGGTCATTTAGTCCCATATGGCCGCAGGCATCCAACCTAAGTTGCCATATGAGTTCCCTATACTCCAATAGGGTAAAAAGGTACAAAGGAAAAAGAATTTTCATGAGAGGGGTGGAACACAAGTAAAACTTGGAACACACAAATGTGGTAGATGTGGTCAATGTTCATTTATTGCAGGTGAAAAGGAACTATTACTTAGGGGCATAGGTACCAGGTTGAAAAGTTCTGGATACCACACATGTTACACCAAGGGTGTGGTATATCTGGCATACTGTTTGGCATGTGGGAAATACTATGTGGGCAAAACAGAAAGGCACCTTAGGCAACGGATTTACGAACATATGAGAGATATAAACAAAAAGAACGAAAATAATGCTTTATTTAGACACACCCAGGCATGTGAAAGAGCTAATATAAAATTTTGGATATTAGAACATGTGAAGAAAAACGATAAGGGGGGTGACTGGGAAACCCTATTGGAGTATAGGGAACTCATATGGCAACTTAGGTTGGATGCCTGCGGCCATATGGGACTAAATGACCATTTCTCCATAAAACCTGCATTGAAACTTTTAGCAAATAACCCTAAATCTCAAACTAAATAATAGTTGTATGAGATGATGATACACATTCCTCATACATTAATTAATATTATATACCTTTACGGTTGTTTAAAACATCATAGTTAGATTTTAATAACATGCTATATATTCATATATTCATATATTTATTTAGACCAAATACTTATACATTGCTTAACTATTTGATTAACTATTGGGTACATACAACTATTTATATCATATTTATATATTTATATTGTATTTACCTATATATTTGTGTGGTTAATGATTTATTTATATATTATTTTTATGAATTTGTATATTTATAATTGATATAATACTATATACAAACTGTACATATATACACATATTTTTATAAAATGAGTTTTTTAAAAGGTTTTAAAAGTGTTTTTAGGCATAGTATACAATACACTTAGACTGTTTTTAGGCTTCAAATGTGAACATTTTCAGATACTGTTGTTAACTGAAGTAGCCATGGTGTGGTCAATCAAGTATTGTGTTAAGTATCAATTAACAATAATGTGATACTATATAATAGTAAAGTATTTTTGCAATCATGTGATTCTGAGGAAGTCTAACAGACGAAAGCGCGCTTAATCTTGTTTGTTGTTTGCTGTGTGGAGTTTAATAAATCCTTTTGGCTGTGACTTCATGTTCCGGGAACTTTCTTAAGATTTTTCAAGATATTTCGAGAGGTGGTGAAGTGTTGTTACTTCCGAGATTTACCGGAGGATACCCTTTATTGTTACAGCTAGCGGGCTTGGAATATTTACTATTTGAGCTGTTTTGTGGTGGAGAGGTGGTTCTGTGGTTACTAGTGGCAACGCTAGCATCTACGAGGGATCCCCGATGGCAGAAGAACAATCTCTGTTGAGCCAGCTTTTTTGGCTCATTCAAACACATTCCCAAAATACCAACAATGATTCGACTAACCATACTGGTATGAACATTACCGATTCAATTCCTTGTGGGCAGGGGAACGCCGAAGCAAGACAGAGACCAGATATGACATCACGGAATCGGACGGAAGAACGCAGGCATTCCCCGAATGGAGGTGGTGATAACAGACCCGAACATGGTACACGGGACCGGAGAAGACAAGTCACAGAACCAGTGAGAGGGCGTAAATCATTAGAACTATATGAGGATGTTCGTTTCTCTGACTGGCTGGATAAATCCTTTTCAGCGGAACTAGGAGAGGCGGCTAAAACTTCAAATGATAACACAGGTTACCGGGACAAGTGTAAAATTTTGGAAATTGAACTCAACAGGTATAGAAATCTTTCAGTTGACAATTGGTACCTGAAGCAATGTATTGAACGGAACATTGTTCCGAAGGGACTTGACTTAACAAATACCCCAACAATGTACGGGGGAATGATGAACTTTTTAAAACTATTACTGTTTTGTTAAATGACTGTGGTTTATCCATTCTTAGAGCTATGATTGATAGTAACATGATTATTTTAACTGAGAGTAAGAACATTATTGACAAATTACACAACGAAATTAGCAATGACATGTTATTTACTGTGAAGGAATATAAATGCATGTACTGTAATGTGCTTCATAATGTTGATGACAATGTTTCTAAAAACTATAACAGGAAGTTATGGAAAATTGAGAGGGATATACGTGAATATAGGGAAGGCAGGGCATATGTTAAAGGTGGTACAATTCCCAATGATAATTACAAACAAGGAAAATATTCTCAGCGTAGAACAGGGGATATTCCCGATAGGGACATTAGTTCTGGGAATGTACCAAGAAAAAGGGCCCACACTAATGATAACAATATGGGACATAATGATAGTGATAGATGCCATACATTTATGGATACAAGTAGGGAATTGTTATCATATGACCCTTTAGCCGAAGAAATGGGCCCCAGGAGGTCAGAGAGAATAAGGAATCAGAACAGGCACTATTCATACGCAGAGGCCACGGGGAACTATCATCAGATGGGACGGGTGGAAACCCACTACAGGTAACAAGAGGTACTGCAATTGAATATATCCCCATAGAAACACCGCTTTACCATAATAGTCAAGATACAAATAGTGAATATATTGGGGAAGGGGTTAGATGTTTCGATATTATCCCACAAACAGAGACAAACAAAATGATTATAACAGTCGGAAAAAATACAAGCTATGTAGAAGAAGCACATCATATGAACAATTGTAAAGTACATGTGGAAAATAATTTCAATATTTACAACTTCACAGATTTGGAGATCACACCAGGTTTTTTTAGTTTATTTACAAAAGGATTTTCTTTTATTCCCACCAAGAAACCAAAGGTAGATGAAGTGTTATTAGATATTAAAATATTTATAAGGAAATTAAATTTGAGATGTATGTTTGAGAATGCAGGTACGACTAAAATAGACCCTCTTAGAAGGAGAAGTATATTTAACCCCCCTCTTCAGCAAGATATTTCCAATTTTGAGTCCTTTGCTTTGAATATGGTTAGGGAAGGTTTTGAAGGGAGAACAAATGACACTGTGAATTTTGGAAATTTAACAGGTGAAGAAATTAATATCTTGGGGATGCTACAACAGAATGACAAAATTAGAATTATGAAACCCGACAAGGGGGGTGGTGTGGTCCTAATGGACCATTGGGACTACACACAGAAAATGTTGGGAATTTTGAACAATCATAACAGATATCAAATTGCTTCCAGGAACGAGATGAACATTTATTACAGGAGAATTGATCTCTGGCTGGAAGATAATCTGTTGCAAGGACTTCTTTATTTAGAACTTTACAATTTTCTCAGGGTACAAAAACCAGTTATTCCTGAGATATTTGGCATCCCTAAGATACATAAACATGTGAACAACCCCCCTCTGAGACCGATAGTAACATCACAGTGTTCCAAGACACAAACATTAGCCATATACGTAGATACAAAATTGAAAGAATTCTACAGGAGTTATGAACATATTCTGATCGACTCTTGGGATTTTTTGGTGAAATTTAATAATATTCCATACAACGACAATTTTTTGTTTGTTACAGTCGACGTAAAGGATCTGTTCTCAGTTATACCCCAGGACATAGGGTTGGTATGGTTTGAACAAATGTTGACCAGTTTCAAATTCCTGAATAACGCAGAATTCAGACTAGTCCTGGAGAACATGGAACTAGTCTTGAAAAATAATTTTATTTATTTCCAGGGGGATATATATCACCAAATTGATGGGGTGGCAATGGGTTCTGCCTGTGCCCCCATCTATGCCAATATAGTGATGCTTTTTTGGGAATTGGAATATGTGTTCAAATCAACATTTTACGAACAGATAGAGAAATATTTTCGATTTTTGGACGACATTTTTATTTTATGGAAGGGGACACCAGAACAGATAGATGAATTCATTAAGTATCTACACACTACTACCAAGTTCCTTGAATTTACGTATCAATATAATGTAGATTACGTAAATTATCTTGATGTAAATATTATGAAAAATAAAAAGGGAAAGACATACAAATCGAGGATTCATAGGAAGGAATGTTTCTCCAATTCATATTTAATACTATGAAAGCGACCATCCCCAACATTTGAAAAGAAATATAATAAAGGGACAAATGATTAGGGCGTCGAGAATGACTACCGAAGAGATGGAATGTAGAGAAGAAATGGGTTTTATATACAATTTCTTTAAGGAAAGAGGTTACCCCCCAGAATTAATAAAAGGGGTGAGGAAAGAAGTTTTAAAGAAACGTAAATCTGCATATTCGCCATTGTTAAGGTATCCAGTAAATGTAACCAATATGAGAAATAATCAAATGGACAGAGAGACCAAACCATCCAAGGATGACAATGCTTTACGTCTAACCCTTACATACTTTAAAGGGATTAGTTGGATAAGGGATGGTTTACATGAGGTCTGGAAAATCTTTTCCAGAATGAATGATAAATCGTATATATTTAAACAACCCTTAAAATTTTGTTATCGGAAAAACACCAATCTCAAAAAGCTGTTTGAAAGGAAAAAGAATTTTCATGAGAGGGGTGGAACACAAGTAAAACTTGGAACACACAAATGTGGTAGATGTGGTCAATGTTCTTTTATTGCAGGTGAAAAGGAGCTATTTCTTAGGGGCATAGGTACCAGGTTGAAAAGTTCTGGATACCACACATGTTACACCAAGGGTGTGGTATATCTGGCATACTGTTTGGCATGTGGGAAATACTATGTGGGCAAAACAGAAAGGCACCTTAGGCAACGGATTTACGAACATATGAGAGATATAAACAAAAATAACGAAAATAATGCTTTATTTAGACACACCCAGGCATGTGAAAGAGCTAATATAAAATTTTGGATATTAGAACATGTGAAGAAAAACGATAAGGGGGGTGACTGGGAAACCCTATTGGAGTATAGGGAACTCATATGGCAACTTAGGTTGGATGCCTGCGGCCATATGGGCTAAATGACCATTTCTCCATAAAACCTGCATTGAAACTTTTAGCAAATAACCCTAAATCTCAAACTAAATAATAGTTGTATGAGATGATGATACACATTCCTCATACATTAATTAATATTATATACCTTTACGGTTGTTTAAAACATCATAGTTAGATTTTAATAACATGCTATATATTCATATATTTATTTAGACCAAATACTTATACATTGCTTAACTATTTGATTAACTATTGGGTACATACAACTATTTATATCATATTTATATATTTATAGGTTCATAGGTTCATAGGTTCATACTAGGCTATCTGCCCAAGGGCATTTATAAGCCTAGCCCATAGTTATGTGGCTTTCGCCACCCCTTTAGTTTGAATAAAAACTATGCCTATCATTTTTCTGTGCCTCTGTCAAGCAGTGACACTGAAGTAATCCCTGGGGTATATCTGCGATCTCCCATCCATTGGTCAAGATTCCTCTTGAACAAGGCCAGCGAGGTGCTCTGCCTCACATGTACCGGGATTTTGTTCCACAGCATAGGGAGTCTCTGGGTGATGAATCTGTCCCTCCAGCACGTTCTATTTATAACCGTGTCAAGGTTTAAGTCTCCGCCCTTGTGGTTCTGAGGGATCTAGATTTTTGAGGTGAAGCATATTCATCAAATCTGGGTTTGACATGGCCTTATATGTCAGGCACAGGTCACCTCTGAGCAAGCGGTATGAGACTGAATAAAGCTGGAGTTCTTTCAGTCGGGCAGCATAAGACATATTTTTGAGACCCTTTATCCTTTTGGTGAGGAACTTTTGGGGCCTTTCAAGCTGCATCAGGTGTCTGGTCAGATACATTCCGAATGGGGCATTGTACTCAATCATAGGTCTAATGAGTGATGAGTACAGGGGGACGATGACCTCCCTTGATCTAGATGTGAATCCCTTCATGATCAGGTGGGCGATATAGAAGGTTTTCCTAACTACTTTAGCAACATGAGTGTCAAACGAAAGACTACTGTCAACTTGGGTCCCCAGATCCCTGATGACTTTTTCTGTGCTCAGTGGATTGTCACCTATATGGTAGCTAGGGGTAACCTTGTTTTTCCCGAAGGGTATGACTATGCATTTTTTGGCGTTTAACTTCAGGCCATGGCTCTGGCACCAGTTATCCGTTTCTGTGAGGCCCTTCTGGAGGACATCTGTGTCAGATGTGTTTTCGACTATGGCGCCCAGTTTGCAGTCATCTGCAAACTTTGTCAGCCATAACCCTCCTGTGTTTGCTTGTACTTCAGAAAAGTAGATGCCGAACAAGAGTGGACCCAGGACTGAGCCCTGTGGGACACCACTTGTGACAGGCTTTGAGTCTGACATGGCTCCAGCAACTCTGACCCTGTGGGTTCTGTCGCTTAGCCAGTTTGCAACCCATCTTGTGATGTATGGGTTTACATTGTATTTACCTATATATTTGTGTGGTTAATGATTTATTTATATATTATTTTTATGAATTTGTATATTTATAATTGATATAATACTATATACAAACTGTACATATATACACATATTTTTATAAAATGAGTTTTTTAAAAGGTTTTAAAAGTGTTTTTAGGCATAGTATACAATACACTTAGACTGTTTTTAGGCTTCAAATGTGAACATTTTCAGATACTGTTGTTAACTGAAGTAGCCATGGTGTGGTCAATCAAGTATTGTGTTAAGTATCAATTAACAACAATGTGATACTATATAATAGTAAAGTATTTTTGCAATCATGTGATTCTGAGGAAGTCTAACAGACGAAAGCGCGCTCAATCTTGTTTGTTGTTTGCTGTGTGGAGTTTAATAAAACCTTTTGGCTGTGACTTCATGTTCCGGGAACTTTCTTAAGATTTTTCAAGATATTTCGAGAGGTGGTGAAGTGTTGTTACTTCCGAGATTTACCGGAGGTACCCTTTATTGTTACAGCTAGCGGGCTTGGAATATTTACTATTTGAGATAAGGTTTAGATCCCTGGAGCGTGTGGCTCTGAGGGATTGGGATTTCTTTAAGTGGAGCAATTCCAACAGCTCAGGTTTTGATATGACCTTGTATGTTAAGCAGAAATTGCCTCTGAGTAGACGATATGCCACAGAGTATAGCTGGAGTTTTTTTAGGTGGTCAGCATATGGCATCTGCTTTAGGCCTGTGATTCTTTTAGTGAGGTATTTCTGTGGCCTTTCCAGCTGTTGCAGATGTCTTGTGAGGTACATACCAAATGGGGCATTATACTCTATAATGGGTCTAATGAGGGATGAGTACAGTGGGACAATGACCTCCTTTTTTCTGGATGAAAAGCTCTTAGTGATGAGGTGTGCCACGTAGAAGGATTTCCTGACTGTTGTGGTGATGTGGTTATCGAAAGTGAGACCACTGTCCACTTGTGTCCCTAAGTCTCTCATCACACTTTCGATGTTTAGTGTCCTGCCACCTATGTGGTAGTTCATGGGTACATGTTTTTTTCCAAAAGGGATAACTATACATTTCTTGGCATTAAGCTTAACCCCATGGCTCTGACACCAGGCATCCGTTTCTGTAAGGCCCTTTTGTAGAATATCCACATAATTTGGGGTTTCAATAATGGCTCCCAGTTTGCAGTCATCTGCAAACTTTGTTAGCCAGAGTCCCTTAGTGTTGGCCTGTACTTCAGAGAAGTAGATGCCAAACAAGAGTGGTCCCAGGACTGAACCCTGAGGTACTCCACTTGTCACTTGTCTGGAGCTGGATTTGGAGTCGGCTACTTTTACAGTATGGGTTCTGTCAGTAAGCCAGTTGGCAACCCATTGATTGATGTAGGGATTTATGCCCAGCTTCGTAAGTTTATCTATGATTCCAGAGTGGATGATGGTGTCGAAGGCCTTGGCGAGGTCCAGATTGGCTGTGTGGACCACCTTACCCTCGTCCACAGCTCTGGAGACCGATTTGAAGAAGTCAATCAGATTCAGGAGACAAGATTGGCCCTTCACAAACCCAAACTGGGTGGGGTCCAGTGTCTGCAGGTTGCCAATGTCTTTGTTTATAAGTTCCATGATAATGCATTCCATGCCCTTGCAGAACAGGCTTGTCAGACTGATGGGACGGTAGTTCCCAGGATCCAAGACGGATCCTCCCTTGTGGAGCGGGATAACTGTAGCTGTGCGCCACTCAGTGGGCACGAAGCCTGAGGTGAGGCTATGATTAAACATGACACTTAGGTGGGGTGCCAGTTCATTTTGTAGTACATGTAGTACACAGCCTGGGATGTCATCTGGTCCCATGGATGCTGTATTCTTAGCTTTGGAGAGTGCTGTTTCTACCTGTGTGGCTGTGATTATCAGAATTTGGCAATCTTTTATTATTGAGATGGGCCCTTTAGGGGGTGAGAGGGGAGTGAAATTAGCACTAAATTGATCTGCCAGGATATTGGCAATATCCTTAGGATCAGTATATTTAATGTCATTCTGTTGTAGCTCAGAGCAGATCTGAGCATTGCCATTTAGATTCTTGACATAATTATAGAATGCCTTGTGGTTGTCTATGGAATCTTTTGGCAATTTTATTTTCGTAAACTTGAAAAGAGACCACAGCTCTGTCTCTTGTGAGTCAGGCAGAAATAATTTTTCCCACTCTCCCACCCAGTTACTGTTGTGTTCTTAAACACCACTGTCTTCCTAGTTGCCTGCCCCTTATGTTAATTTGTCCATATATCTCATTTCTTCTCTGCTTTTACTGGTTTGTGTGAGTAAGCACAAAATTATTATTTTGTGAAATCACTCCCCTTCAACTATTTAAATTTATTGGCCATCCTACTTTATTCCATAGTACAAGAACACAAAAGTGACCACCCATTTCAATCTATCTTGCTGTTTTAAAAGTAGTGACTCTCCACTAAAACTTAACTTTTTAGACAGGTAAAACTTCAGTTACCTACTTTCACATCTAATTCCTCTAGTGCACACGGCAGTGTTTAGGATAAACCATTTTTTTATCTTACCATTAAGAATCTATTGCAAGATCACCAGTTATTGGAGAGCCCACATTCTGCCTGTCAGTAGTCATCTTGGGATTAGTGCTTCTGTTTTCTCCTGGTGAGAGAAGGAGTGCAGTTACATTATTTCCTGGAGACTGCTGATCATCATAAAGCTTAATAACTGCTTTATAGGTGACAGCTTGGAATATGTGCTTATATTCTGATCCTGGTGAGAGTAGGAGCAGAGTGCATTGATTCCTGACTCTTTCTGGTTGGAGTCCCTGTGACTAGTACTTGCTCTAAAACCTGCTGGTAATCACTAGGAAGCCTTAAACTGATACAAGCACTCAACTCTCCTTATTAATAAGGAGAAATTAATCGTAGGCACTAAACAGCCTATAATTGCAAAGTACCTTGCCAAGGTAAGGGAAAACAGCTCTTGTACTTTACAAAAAAAGAAAGCGCACCTAACCAAGCATGTCCAAGGGTCAGCTTCCGGTGACTTCTCCTGTCCACCTGGTGAATCCGGGCATACTGGGGCAATGCAGCGATTGCCTCATGTACACAGGCAATCCTCTCCTCCTACCAGCAAACACTACAACCTGTGAGAGATGCACCTACATAGCCAAACTGGAAGTAAAGCACTCTCCAGCCAAGATTGTGCTAGACAATCAAGAGGAGAAGGTTGACACCCACATTACACCTCAAGTAACACATATCCCTTCAAAACCCTCACTACCAACACCCACACATAGCAACACTAAATCCACATATGCGGAGGCCCTTAACATTAACCTGCCCAAGCAACAAGGACCTCTGAAGCTGAAACACAAACACCACTCACAACCAAAGTATCACATAGCTCACGACACCAGTGTGCCACCCAACAACAGCCCCTAAGGCAAGACAACGTACCCAACACTTTAGTCATAGGTGGCTCTATAGTCAAGCACCCTGATGTCCCACTCACCAGGCTGAACAAGGAGAAAATTACAGTCGGCTGCCTATCAGGTGCCAAGATCCGCCACATATTGCATGCACTCAAGTCACTCCACAACAAGTACAAATACAACTCTGTCATTGTCCATGTTGGAGTGAATGACTTGAGACGTACCTCCCTGGACTACATGAAAAGCGACATGAAATGGTCTCGGATCATGTGGCCCAGGCAGGTATGACCCTAGCCCTGAGTAGCATCCTGCCTTCACCCAGAATGATACCACAGTATAAGGGCAAAATGATTGACTTCAACAATTGGCTAAGCTTCTGGTGTCATTCAAAGGGGATACAGTATCTGTCTGCCTGGGACAACATGATCAACAAACCATGATGTTTTGCCAGAGATGGTCTGCACCTGTCGCCCCTGGAATTCAGGTTACTGGCTAAGTGTCTTGCCACCCCATAGTGCCTTTTTTAGGCAAGGCTCAAAGGACAAAACCACCACTGTAGCAGGTACAAGTATGCAAAATTTGAAGGTAATGCTACTCAATGCTAGAAGTCTAAACCTCAAAATTCACTCTCTCGAGGCACTCCTAAAAATGGAGAACATCAATATCTGCACAGTAAGTGAGACCAGAGCACCCCTGCAATACCATGCTACAACTCTTACCACACTTTCCGGCCACCAAACCAGGACCAAAATACTAAAGGTGGAGGAGTGTCCATATTCACCAAGGATATTCACACCTCCAGGCTAGTTGCCCAACACAACGCATCCAAAATTCTCCAGGTGCAACTAACACTAAGTAGACTGCTATCCAAATAGTAGCTTGCTACAGATCCCCCACCATGCCCCAAGATTCTCACTAAACCTTTCAAAACATACTGGAAAATATTAAGATACAACCAAACACCCTAATACTGGGTGATTTCAACTACCCTGCCATTAACTGAGAAAATTACTCATGTACCAACACCTTTGCCCAACGGTTCTTGGAATTCATAAATTCCAACACCATGGATCAACTAATCCATAGTCCCACCAGGGGCTCCAATATCATGGACCTGGTCATTACCAACATGGAAAATCAATGTTCCACACCAGTGGTCACCCCCTCGTTGGTTAGGTCTGACCATAAGCAAATCATCTTTGACATCCACATCCCACCCCACCCCCCAGTAAGGAAACATTTGTAAAAAACTTCTCTAAGGCCAACTTCATGCTATTCAAGTCAGAAGTGACAAACTTCATGACACCCATGCAGATGGGAACTGAAAGTTCGACAGCCGAATCCTACACTAAAGCACTGTACGAACACATCCACTAGTGCATGAATCGTGCCATCCTAAATAGAACCAAGAAACTCTCCTCCAAAAAAAAGGAAGCCAATCTGGTGGTTCCCATCATAAACAAATTATACAACAGAAGGAAGAAACTGTTGCAGAAAAGGGGAAAATCCCAGGATGCAGAAAAACTCCCTTACCAGCCTCTGTAAGAAGCTGAGATCCCTCATAAAATCCTCCAAAGCTAGTTACAAAAATAAAATTGCCAAAGATTCCAAAGACAACCACAAGGTATTCTATAGCTATGTCAAGAATCTAAATGGCAATGCTCAGATCTGCTCTGAGCTACAACAGGATGGCATTAAATACACTGATCCCAAGAACATTGCCAATATCCTGGCAGACTGATTCAGTGCCACCTTCACCCCCCTCTCACCCCTAAAGGGCGCACTTCAATACAGAAAGATTGGCAAATTCCTGTAATCATGGCCACACAGGTAAAAAACACACTCTCCAAAGCTAAGAATACAGCATCAGTGGGACCAGACGACATCCCAGGCTGTGTACTACATAAACTACAAAATGAACTGGCACCTCACCTAAATGTCATGTTTAATCATAGCCTCACCTCAGGCTTCATGCCCACTGAGTGGCGCACAGCTACAGTTATCCCACTCCACAAGGGGGGATCCACCTTGGATCCTGGAAACTACCATCCCATCAGTCTGATGAGCCTGATCTGCAAGGCCACAGAATGTATTACCATGAAACTTATAAACAAAGACATTGGCAACATTCGAACACTAGACCCCACCCAGTTTGGGTTCATGAAGGGCTGATCGTGTCTCCTGAACCTAATTGACTTCTTCAAATCATCTCCAGAGCTGTGGACAAGGGTAAGGCAGTCCACACAGCCTATCTGGACCTTGCCACAGCCTTCGACACCATCTCCCACTCCGGAATCATAAATAAACTTACTAAGCTGGGCATAAATCCCTACCTCACTCAATGGGTTGCCAACTGGCTTACTGACAGAACCCACACTGTAAAAGTAGCCGACTCCAAATCCAGCTCCAGACAAGTAATAAGTGGAGTACCTCAGGTTTCAGTCCTGGGGCCACTCATGTTTGGCATCTACTTCTCTGAAGTACAGGCTAACACTGAGGGACTCTGGCTAACAAAGTTTGCAGATGACTGCAAACTAGGAGCTATTACTGAATCCCCAAATGATGTGGATATTCTACAAAACGGCCTTACAGAAACAGATGCTTGGTGCAAGAGCCATGGGCTCAAGCTCAATGCCAAGAAGTGTATATTTATCCCCTTTGGGAAAAAACATGTACCCATGAATTACCACATAGGTGGTAGTGCACTAAACACTGAAAGTGTGGTAAGAGACTTAGGAACACAGGTGAACAGTGGTCTCACCTTTGATAACTATCTCGCCACAACAGTCAGCAAATTCTTCTATGTGGCACACCTCATCACTAAGGTCTTTTCATCCAGAATAAAGGAGGTCTTTGTCCCACTGTACTCATCCCTCATTAGACCCATCATAGAGTACAATGCCCCATTTGGTATGTACCTCACAAGACATCTGCAACAACTGGAAAAGCCACAGAAACACCTCACTAAAAGAATCACAGGCCTAAAACAGATGCCCTATGCTGACTGACTAAAAAAACTCCAGCTATACTCTGTCGCATATCATCTACTCAGAGTCAATCTCTGCTTAACATACAAGGCCTTGTCAAACCCAGAGCTGTTGGACATGCTACACTTAAAGAAATCCCAATCCGTCAGAGCCACATGCTCCAGGGACCTAAACCTTGTCATCACAATAAACAAAATATGTTGAAGGGAAAGGTTCCTGAGCCAGAGACTCCCCATTCTCTGGAAAATACTGCCCATACATGTCAAGCAGAGCATCTCCTTGGCCCTCTTCAAAAGGAGCATTGAGAACTGGATAGGACATAGGAAATTTACCCCAGGGATCATGTCAGTCACCCTGCTAGACAGGGGTCCAGGGAAGTAAATATTCTGGGAAGAAGTAGCCAGGGAATTGTTATGGCTAGGCTTGTATAGGCCTTAGGGCCGATAGCCTACTACCAGCCTATGAACCTATTAATCAGGTTGGTCATGGGTGGGTGGTGCCCACTTTAAAAAGGGGGCCAGGCAAGACAAGTTTTAGTATAACAGCCTAAGAAGCATATTGTATCAAAAACAAACTGACCTGTTCTACATGCAAATCAGTAACATTAATAAAACACAGGGACCAGTAAATGGTAGAAGCAAAAGTCTGATTTGCAGTAGTCTATGCATGCCATGCCTTTAAGTGGTAATACTGAAAGCTTACATGAATATTATAAAATCACACTAGTGCAGAAGTGGAATGCATTAAGGCAAAACATTTATTAGTTATGCATAGTATATTTATATGTTAAATGAAATAAAAAAATAACAAGAACAATGACAGAACAATACTGAATGTATTAATCATCAGTAGAGGAGATGATACATCATGGCACACGTAAGAGGTCAGAGGAAACAGCAGATGGAAATGTTAGAATATGTAAAAGTCAGTGTCAAAGGACTTTAGAAAGAAGTAGGTTGTTGATGAGGAAGGGAGTAAAGCAGTAATTATGCAGGGGAATTAGCAGATATCTCTCAGTAAAAGTGTAGTAGAAAATGCAAGAACATTGGATCTTCTCTCCCACAGTCCCTGGAACCTCATTACCCTTTCAACGGGGTTCTTGTCCCTCTTTTGTGATTTTTATGGAGAGGATATCAAGGCACAGGCATGATCTGAAGAGTATTCATTTTAGAGCTCTGAGGGTTGTATCTTTGCTGTCCTCTTAACCTTAAGTGACTATGATTTCACAGTGCTGAAGTGATTTGATGCTGACAGTGAAGTCGCTAGAATGGAATTCAGCACTTCCAAATCAGAAGACTTGGTTCAATCACAGAACAGGCTGGACTGGTTTCTGCATGGTTGCTGCTCATAAGTGAGTGTACTGGGGAATTGGGAGGTTAACCATCTTACTAAACATGATTTCATTAAGCAAATCTTTTTATGACAGAGCCTTTTTAACTGGGTATTAAATGGTCACATCATTTGCCATTTTACCTGTCACCTTTAATCGATCTGTTTTAGCACAGCCTCCTTATAAAAGGCATTCCTTGTACTTCAAACTGTTTATCAAAAAGGCAATCCTTTCTGTCTCACTCTTTATTCCAAATCATTGTATTTCTTTGCATTTACACTAAATCCATAAACCTGTAATTCCAGTGATAGAATGCTAATGCTTGCCTTAAAATTATTTATTTACTGTCTTATTACACACCATGATAAAATCTACAGGTAGCAGCACCGAATGCATACTCAGTACCCCTTTATGCCATTATCACATGCCTTCTATATGACTTTTAAAAGTTCTTATAACAGTATTAATACATAACTCACAAAGAACTGAGCTTACATCACATCCCTGCATGACTCCTCTGTTCATTCCAAACAAACTACATACATGTCCATTTATTATCATCTCTAAGCTTAATTTTCTGAAAACCATCCTGTGCTTCTGCCTCAAGTAACAGTGTTGCAATATCTAGCTTATATTAGAATAATCTGATCATAAGGTTTGCTGATATCAAAGCTCCACATGCAGAGATCTAGAGTTATTTAGTTTGTTTCAACATGTTCTGTGATTACTCACAATATTTCTATGATTTTCCTCCCTAGTAAAATTCCTCCTGTTTCCTTTTCTACCTAGTGGCATCAATTTCCATTTCAACCTAAGCTGCTTGACCTTGGATAGGACCTTAAACTTGCAGGTTGACAATTTTATAGTACTGTGTTACTTTAAATTTTATTCCCTTTTACCAAATAAAAATGTGAGTCTGGTCTCATATGAACAGTCCTGCTGTCCTGCTCTATTAGTATAAATTTCATTTAAAATGTAAACAAAAATGTTTAACTGTCAGTTTTCTAATTTTTTCTGATATGCATAACCCGTTACAGCCACGCACCCTAATAATACTCTTATTCACTAATTGTAAGCCTCAACTTCTTCATGTGCAAATTTTTATCTATTTTGAATGTCTCTGTTATTTTGTAAAGTGTGACTTTTACTTTTCTATGTTAAAAATCCACAATTCCTTGTCTTCTATGCTGTAAAAAGAGTTGCTGTTCCCCATAATAACTATTGTATTCGTTATCCAAGCTGCAAAATATGGCAAAACTTCTCATCTACTTATTACAGAATATGACTATATTTTATACTACTTTCGTTTAACCAGAATTTATTTCCCCTTTTTAGCTGCATGTGTCAACTATATCCCATCATATTATTTTTCATCTAGTTTTGTATGGGTCTTCATTCTTCACTTCTACTGATGTAAATGTTAATCTTGGAAGTTTCCTACCATTTTGTCAAGATAGAAAAAACAGGTCCCATGATTCTTCCTTACAGAGGATTATGACTGGGTCTCTGATAATAATTATTATATTATACGTTTGCCACATGGGTCACCTTGAGTGAGGGCGAATCTTTACATCCATGTCAAGAGCACATAATAAGGGTTATGATCAGTGAGCCCTAAGCCTAATTCATTTTAGTGCATAGAGCTTTAACTGCAACATGTTTTATAAAGAAAGTGTAGAAGCAAACTTTCAAAACCAAACAGACAGCTGGTACAACGTGTCCCATTGAAGAACAAACAGCCGTAAAAGCAACTACATACTTTGTTCTGCCACACTTTTTATTTATAAATGCAGCAGAGTGAAATTCTAACAGATTTTAAAAGCTGCTTTGCCTTTTGATCCTGTTCTTCATTAGATGATACTGTCCCTTCTTAACCCCTAGAGTGAGACCCAATCCTAACAACAATTAGGGGTGCTCTGTAATCTTGTAGTGCATGGAACACTCAAACATCAGTCAAGATATTCTTGTTCAGCACTACTGGAGTGCAAGACCTGTCCTTAACAACAATTAGAAGAGTGCTTAACAATTGTTCAACACTGCCTAAGCTGTTAACATTGTGTCTGATGCTACTGTAGCACTGAACCAAGGTGCTATTTAAATCATATTTGAGAATAAATGATACCAACAGAACAAAAAATGGGTTAATTTCAACTCCACGTCTGTCTGTTCTCTACATTATATACAGTAAAATGTATTTGGGAACCAGCTACTTCTCTTACGTAGGGAACATGTAAGGACATTAAACAGTTCCCAACTGCATTGCCAGCTTTCCAAGCTGACAAAACATGTCTTTTTGTATTTCTTTCCTGTGGCTGCTAGTACATGGAGCAAACAAATTTCCATACTCTACAAAGAATTGTGGTAGTATCACTGGTTCTAACTTGAAATTGTGTTCTCAACATGGATGCCAAGACTCACTTCTCAAGCTTTACTCTCGAGGTAAATTTCTTAGCATCCTTGAGTCGAACACATAATATATATGTTACGATAGGAGACCCAATTATAATCCTCTTTGTTAGGTAAATCTTAATTTCTCCCCTTGATTATTCTCAGAATCCAGTTTGCAGATGCCACGTCCTATCTTTTCTACCCACTTACTTCATATTATATCAACTATTAGTATTCTGTAGTAACAAAAAAATAAAAGTTTGCCCCATTCATTTGATATGTCAAATGTGCTAATTTTTTGTACGTATGTTACATTGAAAATATGCGTTTCCCGCCATCAAGACACTTTTAAGTCATGTTATTTTGCCATCATACTTCATAATCTTACATCAACTTCCCAATGTCCTTCTTTCACTTTTTTTCTCTCAGAGATGTTGCTAGTAAAATCCACTTCTCATTTTAATATGCTTTCCTACTTATTAAATATGACCCTAGAATCTCCCAAGTGTCAACCATCCAGTTTGGTGATTTAGGAGCATGACAAGTAAAAACTACTCGCATTCTCAGAACTGGTGATTGTAGGTATTCCCATTGTTTTCCTTGGGTAAAACAACATTGTATTGTCCATGTTGACATGCAATGTTTATAGAGAATTGTGACACCTGAATACTTGTCTTCAAAAGCCCATCAAATTCCTCTTATAAGCTCCAGTCTAACTCTTGTGCCATTCTGAATCCTGTAAATAACTTTGTCTTGTAGTAGACACAGATCCATGTCCTTTCACTGAATGCACAACAAATGAAGCATCAATAAAGATGAAACAGATGAAGCGTCATTAAAGATATTATTTGTTTGTTTCTGCACTGGCCTTTTGCTGCAGGTATGGAGGTTATAGAATGAAAAAAATAGCTAGATCCTGTGTTTTACCCGGTCTATTAAAGTTTAACTGAACTACATTCCTTTTTTTCTAACTATAAGTCATTCATAGATCAAAGAAGAAATTAATGAAAGCTCTAACTACTTCAGTTGCTAAACCCAAGGGATTATTTACCTATTTACTTTACTTATTTGTTTAATTTTTTTTACAATCATAGAGCACTGATCATATCTGATCAACTGCATTCTAGTCCAGGTAACATGTATAGTAACAACAGTAAAGTAATATTAAAGGTGTGACTAAATTATATAGTATAGTGAGATAACATAACATGGATATAAAAATATATACATATTTACAAGAGTAATTAAAATAATTAGAGTCAGGAGTATACAATGCACAATACAAGTGTTATAGGTGAGGTAAATGTGGCACAGCGAAAAGAATGGACATAGTACATCCACATGTGGTAGGGAACTGTAGCAGTGAAAGAAGTAGAAACTGTAGAATACTAAGAGCTGCTGATTAAAGTAATATTAAAGGTGTGACTAAATTATATAGTATAGTGGATAAAATAACATGGGATATAAATATAACATATTTACAATACAAAATTATTAAAAAATTAGAGCAGTGAGCAATACAAATACAATACAAGTGTTATAGGTGGGGTAAAATGGGCAAAGAAAAAAAAGAAACATAGTACATCCACATGATGTGGTAGGGAACTGTGGCAATGAAAGTAGAAACTGCCGTAAAAGCGATACAAGAGCTAATAACAGGAGACATGGATGTTAGATATACAACAGGGAATGTATAGGGCAGGTAGGGAAGCAGTGGGTATGAGTGTATAAGTTGGAGAGGTTAGGAGACTAAGAAGACAAGATTTTCTGAGATGAATGTAATGGTGCAACTATGGGAGTTAGGTGACATGGCCTGTGTTCTTTCATGTGTTATATTGCTGAGTTAGACATCTGAACTGCTTGTAGTCTTTGATTTAAGAAAGTTCAGATAGCAGAGACTGACACAGTTTAGGAGAAAGAGCAGAGAACCTGCGGTCTGTAAAACAGAGCTCAGTGGATGGAGTTATACTCATACAGCCATTAGTGGATTGGCTCCTTAGGATGTAATGTACGTTGGATGTAGTTAGTCTCATAGTTGGGGGGGGTGTCTTGGGATGGGAATTTGAAGAGAAGGGAACCAAGAAGGAAGTTCTCTCTGTCTTGAATGGAAGCCAGTTAAACTTTTTATAGAGTTTCAGTGACGTTAAAGCCAAGGAGTGATGAAACAAAAGATTTTATTAAAAATAGATTTGTAAAGTGGAAGTGGTTCATTTATTTATTTATTTATTTTTGCAGGTCAGTGACAAATAGGGTTATTATTATTTCTTATTCCCAGAAGTGATGTCTGTCCATGGGGGGATTCTTTGTGAGCAGTTGTTGAAAATAAAGTAGGAAGTGTAGTAGACATTGTACTGTGTGGTTGTATGTGTTTGCTATGTGTGCCATACATGTTCTGTTATTCTCATCTAGAAGAGATGATGTTATGTGAGAAGCTTGTCCTTCATGCTGCCTGCATTCGATTACCAAATTAATAGGTACTTTGTCTAAAGAGGTGTGATCACTTTCATTTGCCTTGAAAACATTTTTGAATAAACCACATCTGTTATAACTGCAGAAGTGACTGATAATTAACTTTCTTCCTCACATAAGTATTTGTTACATGCTCTGTTACTTGATAAATCTCATGGGTTAATAACATTATCTAAAGCCAATGTGTTGTTAGCAGCCAATCGTTTTATATCAGTGTCTTTAACAGTGCTCAGAAAAGTACAGCTGGACAAGTAAGCTAAACATAACAGCAGATATCTGAATGATCAATGCTGCAAGATAAAATAATAAAAAATCACTGTATCCATGGCTCTAACTCCAATATAAAAATGTTCTAAGTTTATAAATTTAAAATTAGCCAAACTAATGCACTTGGAATAAATGGTGCTGTCACTTTAAAGTCAGCTACGAAATCAAGTGCATTAGTTTGGCTAATTTTAATTTTTGATTAATTCATGTGACTTAGGTGTTTTAAATATATAGTATATTTTTACCTGTTGTTACATGCCTGATGAAACCTATGAGCAAAAGTGTTTTTACTAGCAAATTGTATTAAAGTTGTATATTGGAGTTACAGCCGTGGTTCTGGTGATTTTTTGTTCTTTTATTTTGTATTGAGTTTTGAAATTTACTGGATTTATCTCCAAGCCACATTGTTCTTCTGTCAGTGATCAGTGCTGCAGTAGCTTTAGTTATAAAGGTTATATGTTATTTATTGCTAACCATGTTGCTACTTACTGCATTTGTTGGAGTAACTATATCTGTGTGTATTATACTATTGTTCCATTGTTTTTTTTTTTATTTTGTTTGTTTTTTTATGCTTATCAAATCAGATTAAGCAAACAGGGAACTCACTCTCAATTGTTAAATAATGATGCCTGTCTGAAACCATTGTATTACCATTTTTCTATTCTGCTTGTTGTTAGTAACTGGAGCTTTTCTTCCCAGGCCTCCACTGTAAATGGACAAGGTCCAGTCGGACTATCCCGGTAAACAAATATAAAATGAAAAATAAATATTCATACCTGTGAACTGTCCAGATTTTTGCAGAATGTCCAGATTTTTGCCTCATATTTTTGGTCTATTCTTCATAAAATTTGTGGTTTCTGGGAAATCATTGGCAATTAAAGTTACTAAATAATGACATATAGTTGAGTTTCTGACTTCATATCCTTCAGAAAAATCATTCTAACACAAATCCTGTTACTCTAGCAACTTTCTAAGTTTATGAGAACAATATTTAAAATCTGTCTCTAATTTCAGACCTTTCTCCCCTCATTATTTTACGCTTTGTCCATATTTTTTGCATTAAGAGGTTGAGAGGTATGGTTATATCCTGCCAAGGATATAAAAGCCATCCAGCTTACAAAGCTTCAGGACACCTTCCATGTGTCTGAACTGTATGGCAGCTCAAGCTAAGCTGACTAAAAGGCAAGTTTGGTGGCCAACCCCATCAGTGCTTTCCTGCCAGAAGAGAGGGAGTCTGAGCCCTGAAAGTACAATTCTAGGAAGAACAAGAAGTAAATGACCACACCCCCAGTATAAACAACACTCCAGGAAACAAGGGGGATGGAGAGAGCTGCTACAGCAGCAGTGATAATTCAAACATCTACTGTTATGGTAAGTTTAGCTACACAGCTGTACTATGCTCATCATATTGATCATGAATCATCTAATCCTGACTAACTCTGACAATATAAACGTGTGCTAAAGAGGATGTCTTTTGGCCACCCCTACATTGCTTCCTAATTGTTACTCTGTAACAAATCCGATTTATATATGACAGAATTAATTACTTTTATCCTATGTATTGTATCTGTAACAATGCTTTAACTTGATTAATAATAACAGTTTTTCTGTATGTATGTACGGAGCTTTTCTCCCCAGGCCTCCACTGAAAATGAACAAGTACCCTGTTGGACTATCCTGGTCAACAAATGTAAAATAAAATAAATAAATAAATCATTGCTGCAGTAGCTATGATTACATTACCCTAGTTTAATGTATTTAGAGGTGGAAGAAGGGTCCAGAAGCTCCTGGAGAATGGTCCTAGCAAAGTCTGCTCTAGACCTGTAAAAGTATGTACAGAGGACCAAGTTGCAGTTTCTAAAATACTTCTAGAATCCATCCCTTTCCAAAAAGCTATAGATGAAGTCAAGGCTCAGGTAGAGTGGGCCTTGACCCTGCCTAGAATAGTTTTGTACTGGTGAGTACTACAAAAGTTAATAGCCTTAGACAACTATTTGGAAATAGTCTGCTTTGACACAGGTTGTCCCTCCTTCTTCTTATCTTCACAAGAAATGAACAATTTATCCAAAGATCTGAACGATTTAGTTCTGTCAAGATAGGACCAAGTTGTCTGTGGACATGCAGGGTATGGATAATCCTTTCTCCCTCATTTTTATGTTCAGGAAAGAAACTGAAGAGATAGTTTGGCTTAAAGTAAACTCAGATATCACTTTAGGTATAAAAAATAATTAGTTTTCAAAGAAACCCTGTTCTTCTGGAAAATGAGGTAGGGTTGACTCATAACAGCTTGCAACTCAGATAGCCTTCTTGAAGAGGTTAGACCAATACATAAAACTGTTTTCCATATTAAGAACCTCAAGTCAGTCAGATTAGCTAGTTTAAATGGAGCAAGTGCTAGCTTCTTCAGCACTAAATTAAGATCCCAAAGAGAGGCCACTGGTTTTCTTGGAGGACTCTTATTGAAAAAACCCTTTCTATGATTCCCACTCAGGAATCATAGAAAAACTCACTAAGCTAGGCATCAACCCTTATATCACTAGGTGGGTTGCAAACTGGCTCACAGATAGAACCCACAGTGTAAAAGCAGCTGACTCCAAGTCAGATTACTGACCAGTCATGAGTGGAGTCCCACAGGGTTTGGTCCTGGGTCCTCTCCTGTTTGGTATCTACTTCTCTGAAGTCCAGGCCAAGACGAAGGGTCTCTGGCTGACAAAGTTCGCAGACGATTGCAAGTTGTGACCTATTATTAACTCTCCAAGCAATGTTGACATCCTACAGAAAGGCCTCACGGAGACCAACAACTGGTGTCAGAGCCATGACCTTAAGATCAATGGCAAAAAATGTGTTGTCATCCCCTTTGGGAAAAACCCACTTCCCATGAATTACCACATCGATGGTAGTCCACTGAACACAGAATGTGTTATAAGAGATCTGGGAACACAGGTTGACAGCAACCTCTCTTCTGACCACCACATTGCCACTGTGGTCAGAAAATCCTTCTATGTGGCACATCTCAGGGTTTTGCGTCCAGGAAGAAAGAGCTCATTGTCCCCCTCTACTCTTCCCTCATTAGGCCAGTCACTGAGTACAATGCCCCATTTAGCATGCACTTTACTAGACACCTGCAACAACTGGAGAGACCACAAAAGTACCTCACAAAGAGGATCGTAGGCCTTAAACACTTGTCCTATATGGACAGACTCAAAAAACTCCAACTATTCTCTGTCTCATATTGTCTACTTAGAGGCGATTTCTGCTTGACTTACAAAGCCATGTCTGACCCAGCTCTGTTAGAAATGCTACATCTAAAGAAATCCCAATCACTCCACACCACACACTCCAGAGACCTCAACCTCATTACCACAATCAACAGAACATGCTGGAAGGATAGGTTCATAACCCAGAGACTGCCCATGCCATGGAATAGACTTCCCATACATTAAATTAAATTGTTTAAAGTACATTTTTCTTCACAAGAAGAAACTGCAGATATAACATTCCTCATATTTTCAGAATTAGTTAGAAAAAACATTAACATTTGAACCTGAGCATTCAAAATTCTGAAAATCAAAGCTGTAGCAGCATACATTTTCGCCATACTTATCAATAATCTTCCCATCCTTAGCAGAGAGAATAGGACTGAAATGTAAGTGTTTAGTGGTTGAAGAATTAACTAAAACTACAGCTGGTGGGTCAGTTTGGATGCAGTGTATAAATACTTAAAAGACTAAGGAACTTTATACATCTTGTCTGTCTTTTTAGGGGCAGCTGGCTGACCATAAGGAAAATTTCAGGCAGTAAGACACACATCCTCCAAGGCTGAGAGAACTGGAGTAATAGGTGCATGTTCTGGAAATTCCTTCTATAACAGTTCATAATATTTTCTGAGGGACTGAGAACCCTCCATGTTCTCCCACTGAAAACACTAGAACATTCTAGAAATAGTATTGGAGAAACAGAACCCTCCACAAGGAAAACCAGAAATTGATCTCTCCTCTGAGCTGGAATCAGAAATCTGAGGAGAAACCCCTGTATCTGTATTTACATCCTCCTGCCAGATTCCAAATCTTGAATCTGTTCAGGAAAGGAAGTACCCGTCTTTCTTTTACCAGAGACTACTTTTCAAGAAGGGTCAATAGCCTGAATTAAACCTTGAGTCAGACCTAGTCTTGTCTACGGAGGAGGAGGAGGTACGTGTTTTGTTTTCTGTTTCTTTTTGACAGGAAAACTGTGACCAACAGTGTTATTAATGACAGCAACAGCTTCCCCAGGTATGGCACAACATTCTGACAAAACAGGGAGGTCTTCCCTGTTCCCTGTCCAAGGAACAACAAGTTTGTCTCTCTTTTGCCTACTGAGGGCACCTCAACAGCTGCAGAGGATGTGAATAACCCCTAGTATATGGTGGCTGTAGGTGCTACACAGAAGGATTCGCGATAGGAGATAAGCGGTCTAAGGTACAGCTATTTGCCACAGTAGAGTCACCCACATGTAGCTGAGACAAACTGCTACCCTGCTGTGATGGCAAATGCTGTTTAACTTTTTCTTTTTGTGTCTGGGAGAAGGACCAACCATGAGCCCAAAAGATTGTTCCATGGTCAAGATGAAAAAGTTACCTCTGTCCCAATAAAGCAAGCAGCAAATGCGAGTAAACCCGAAAGGTCTTTAAAAAGCATTTTTTTTCAAAAGCAAACACAGTAAATGTCTATACACTTCTATACACACTGAGCCGAGTGGAGGAGGGGCCTTAACTACAACTTTGATCTAAGATGTATAACTATAAGTATCTGTTTTTTTGTTGGCTTATTTATACTGGTTATTGCTTCTAGCGATTTATATATAGCACTTTTTACTGCTTGCTACATACTTTTTACTGTATTTTATTGCTATTAACTAATCTGCATGGTTAAACTAAAATTGTCAGCCTTATAGTGCCTGAGAAATAAGTTTTTACTGTCACACTGTTTGTAAAGCTTTATAGCTAGTTTCACTGTATTTCACTGTGCTCCTTTATCTGTTTAAAAACTTTCATTTTGAGGCTGACTGCTGTGCTAAACATTTCTGTAGTGTTTACTTTCTAAAAGAGTGCAGGCTACTAGCTTTAGTATTGTTACCCACCGTCCCTCCCTGTTGGTGTCTTGCTGTTATACTTGGTGGCTTTGCAGTTGCCAGCCCCTACTGCAAATTTAATCTGGGACACTCCTCCCAGTCTAGCGTCATTAGCTCATTCTACCTAATACAGAGAAAACATCTGAGAAGGCCAACCGACTTAGTTTCTTTCTTTCTTTTCCTCCTTTCTCCCTTTCTTACAAAAGAAAAATTGCCTGAATCTCCTTGTGTAAAACACCCTCAAAGGAAAAAGAGAAATCCACAAATCTACAAATCTAAAAACACCAATTGCACTAGAACTTTATTTGTTAGCGCTTTCATGCACCTTCAATATGTGCACTTCCTCAGACAAATAAAATGACAAAAGTAACCTCATTAAAAAAAAAATAATAACATCATTACCTAATTAAACTATTAATTAATCCATTCATTAATTAAGCCCACAATGTATAATATATAAAACAGCAACACCTAAAAATGCGTATATTCCCAATACATAAAGGCATATCATCGCTAAAATAATAAAATTGTTAACATTGTTGAAAAAATTAATAAAAAAACTAATATTTTCCCTTCAGCACATCAATAAAATAAATTAATACATATTTGAAATACAATGCATCTAAATACAAATACATATAAAAAATATAAAATATATAAGAAACAGAATGTATTAACAAATATATACTCCTTATCATTTATCTTGTATATGTATATTATCACAAATATTATCGTTCCAAAGCTCTTAATCTAAGTAAACATTTGATGGAACACGAATCATTGATCCCTGGATAAACATATGCGTTAGTACGTAATTGTCACAGCAATTCTTGTTCTTCAAGTTTTAAGTGCCATGGGCCGCCCCTAGGGTTCCTAGGAACACTTTGCACAACAACAAACTGAAAACTATGTGTGTTAAACTCATTAACATGTCTTGCCAATGCATTAGTTAGATTGCTTCTAGAAATACCGTATACATGTTCATATATACGTTGTTTAAGTTGGCGCTCAGTTTTCCCTAAATAAAAAACAGGACACAATTTACACTGGGCCAAATATACAATGCCTTGACTTTCACAATTGTATTTATCATGTATAGAATACTGAAAACCATTGATGCTAAAAGAGGGGCCTATTAATATGTATTTACAATATTTGCATCTACCACATTTAAACATACCTTTAATATTAGTATGTTTTAAATGTGGTATCTCAAACAACTTCTTTAAATTTGGTCCCTTTCTAAATGTTATTAATGGTTTAGATCCAAGTACTTTATTCAAAGTCAATTCTTGAGTAATAAGGCCCCAATTAGAATATAATATGTGTCTAACCTCATGAGAAATGTCATTGAACTGTGTCAAAAAACTAGTAATATATCTACCACCATCTGGTGAAACTGTCTCAGTGTGCTGAGATATTGACAAGACATCATCAGGATCATCATGAGCAGAGGTCTGGACTACGTTTAAAATAGGGCCTAAAAGTCTCCTTGACCTTTTAGACGTAACTTCCTGGATCAAGGTAGTAATCAATGAAATAGGATACCCACGACTGGTAAACATATTACGTAAAAGATTACATTCTGTAATAAAATCATCATCATGGGAACACATTCTTTAAGCTCTAACTAATTGGCTTTTAACCACACCCCTTTTTTGGAAGTGTGGATGGTTGCTAGCAAAGTGTAAAAAGGAGTTACTATAAAAAGGTTTACGATAAATACAAGTCCTGTATCTACCATGAAAAATGTCCTTACTCAAGGAAATATCCAAAAAATTAATTGTATCCATGTCAAAACATGAAGTAAACTCCAAAAAGGACATAAATGTGGACATAGTATGGACTAAGGCATGGGCATCATTATAGTTTCCCTTTATAATAAAAACATGTCGTCCTGGTATCGTGTATACCAGACGACCATGTCTTTGAAGAGATAATGAGGAAAAAGATAAGTGTGTTCCCAAAAAGCCATCACAGAATTAGCAAAGCTGCCGCCACATGGGGAACCCATGGCGACACCTGATTTTTGTAAAAACAACTCACTCTTAAACATAAAGTAGTTATTGGTGAGAACAATCTCCAATAGAGAAATAATAAGATCAATATCTTTTCCTGGCATTTGCTTTAACAATAAAAAATCTCTGACCCATTCCATGCCCACACTGTGTGGTATAACAGTATATAAATCCTTTATATCCACAGTAAGGAAGCCATATGACGTGTCAAATGGTATGTTATTTAAATGTTCTAAAACATACCATGAATCGTGACAAATTTGGGTTTCTGTTTTCAGTACATGCTTTAATCTGGAATCAACCCATTTTGCACAAGCATATGTAATTGATTTGCGCCCATCTATGATTGGTCACAATGGAGGGTCATGCATATTCTTGTGGAGCTTAGGCACTCCAAAAATAACAGGTGTTAAAGGAGTTTGCATACATAGATAGTGGTAAGTGTCCATGGAAATAGTACCTTCAATAAAACCTTCAATAAATAAATCACTCAACTGTGATTTAATACTTTGGTATGCTTGATTAAACTCATTCAATGATACTTTCACATAATTAGATGTAAGAAGCATACTGTATATCCTATTCGTATAGTCAGCTTCATCCATAAACACAGCACCACCACCTTTGTCTGGTTGCATGACCCGGATGTTATGAGCTTTGATATACTCAATAAACTTCCTTTGTTCTAAAGTAATATTACAATTTCTTATGTCAGGTTTACGATAATAATTAGCTACCAAAAACCTAAAATGAATTTCTGTCATTTTCTCAAACAATCTCAAATTAATGTCCAATGGTGGATTAAAAGTACTAGACAAATATTCACTTGTGGAAGTATAATTAGAATTACTAAACAGTAAACTAAGATTAAGTTTACGAACGAATATTTTCAAATCACATAACAGGTGACCAATATTAGGCTTCAAATTAGGAATAAAATTGAAGCCTTTTGTTAAAAATTCAACCATGTCTTGGGAAATGATCATGGAAGAAAAATTATAAACATTAAAGTCACCGTTAGTACTGTGAAGAATGGTTAAATATTCCACTGTTTCTGTCCTAGTTACCTCCTGCACCGGCCATTCCTTTTGCGCTGTTGATGCTGAAATTTGTTGGAGTTGGCCGTGTTCATTGTCATCTTGGAGCCTTTCCTGTAAAAATCCTGGTTGTTATTAATACTGTTGGAATGTTGTTGATTATAATTTTTATTTTTATTTTTAATCCTGTCACTACGTCGAATACCATTGTCCATGGAAACATTGTTTGTTTGTGGTGAATCAATGATGTCATCAGAAGGAGACAAAGGTGCTGTGTCAATTTCCATAGCCACAGCAGCTCCAACAAAATCTAGAGATTTTATATATGGTGGATCAGGATAAGCTTTATGATGCTGATATGCGAGCTTATCCCTATTAATTTTACGAAGTTTGGTGCCAAAAATTTTAGAAAGCAAGGACTCAATACTTGAAAAGATGCATTTATAGTATTCATAATGACCAAAATCTGGATCGGAAATAATTCCGTTATCTAATGTTTCCAATTGTTGTTGTAAATCAAGCATCTGTTTCTCATATTGATTAATGAGCAGTTCCAAAAATGCAAAGCCTTGCTTATCAAAAAATTGAATCAGTTGTTGGTGAAATTCAGAATTTTTAGCCACACCTGATGGATACTTCCACTGTCGCAAACCTTTGGGAATTAACCGAAGCCTAATACATTCCCTAAGATATAAAATTTCGGTTTGCAACTTTTGAAATTTCAACAATTTATTGTCAAAGTCCTTAAGATGAAGGACAATGTCATTGACAGGGTCTTGTTGTATTCTAGGTTGACTATTGTTAATAACATCCGTACCACTGAACATATTTAGCAAAATGAGAAAATTCTGTAATGAAGGAAGACCGGTATGGCGTGTGTCGGTCCCAGCCGATTGGTTCAAATTGGTAGCACCGCCGCTACCAGCCATACCTGAAGAATTACTATTATCATTATTATTGACAATTGTATTGTTAATTGTTTCTGTATTACCATGCTGTTGAACTGTGATACCTCGCTGAGCCGGGGTTGGTAAAGATGTGCTAGAAGTAGAAAAAAGTGAACTGCCAGTGTTGAAAATGACACCCGCTTTAGGACTGACAGCTGCCTGGTTCACCTGTTCAGACATTCTCCTCGACAGGTCCTCCACTTTCTGGGTAAGCTGCTGGACTAAGACAGTCAGGGTGCCAATAGTATTCACATCTGAATTCAAATTATTAGAACCATTGGCAGACTGATGCGTAGGGCTCGGGGTGAACAAGGGTTGAGACTGTGAATCACTGCTATTTTCCGCCATGACTACGAAAAAACAATATAAAAATGACTGTAAAACACCCTCAAAGGAAAAAGAGAAATCCACAAATCTACAAATCTCAAAACACCAATTGCACGAGAAGTTTATTTGTTAGCGCTTTCATGCACCTTCAATAAGTGCACTTCCTCAGACAAATAAAATGACAAAAGTAACCTCATTAAATACCAAAAAAAAATAATAACATCATTACCTAATTAAACTATTAATTAATCCATTCATTAATTAAGCCCACAATGTATAATATATAAAACAGCAACACCTAAAAATGCGTATATTCCCAATACATAAAGGCATATCATCGCTAAAATAATAAAATTATTAACATTGTTGAAAAAATTAATAAAAAAACTAATATTTTCCCTTGTGTTCTGACTCTGCTTCTCAAACATTTTGGAAATATAGAGTATATTTTAGTGCATTTATTAAAACTGTATTTGCCTTAATATTGCTACAACTCAAGTGCTCTAGGTTGCACTGCATCTGACTTGTTTTAGTGCGTTTTAGCTGCTTTTCTGTATATATAGTCTTTTCTGTATATGTAGACTCAGGTGTGCACTTGCCTTGCTTCATTCAAAAAGTTTTAAATTGCTAATTTAGTAGAGTTTTAATTGCATTTACTGTTTAGGGCTACACACTCAAGTGCATTAGCCTTTTCTGTGTTTATTTACTGTATTATTGCATTGTTTAGCCTGTTTTAACAAAAAAAAAAACCCAAAAAACAAAAAAATACTATCTTGTTTGCTCGTTTCCCGTCTTTTCTAGCTAGCATAGTCCAGATCCCAGGCTTTGCTGGTTTCAGGACTTTATTTTCTGTGTTCAGAGCTATTCAGACCTTGCTGTGGTAGAGGGAAGTCCTACTGCTTACTAGTGGGAGTGAAGAGCATTGTACTGCCTATCTAACACTAGAGGAGTGGTTTCTAGCTCTGAAATTATAATTTTATTAGCCATTTTGGGCTAATTTCTATCCCTTTCAACTTGCTAGCTTAAAAATCCATGTGTTTGTGCATTTTTCACATTGTGCAGCACTATGGGGCTACAGTTAAACTATTCTAGGTGCCAGAAAGTCTGCTCTATAAATTTTCCTTTCAAACTAGCTGGTTTCTCAGTAGTAGCACTAAAATCTGAACCCCTGTGACTAGCACTTGCTCTAGAACCTGCTGGAAAGCACTAGGAAGCCTTAAACTGATACAAGTACTCAAATCTCCTTGTTAATAAGGAGAAATTAATTGTAAGCACTAAATAGCCTATAATTGCAAAGTCCCTTGCAAAGGTAAGGGAAAACATTTCTTGTACTTTACAAAAAAAGCACCTAAACAGGCATGTCCAAGGGTCAGCTTCTGGTGATTTCTCCTGTCGACCTGGTGAATCTGGGCATACTGGGGAAATGCAGAAACTGCCTCATATACACAGACAACCCTCTCCTCCTACCACCCAACACTACAACCTGTGAGAGATGCACTTACATAGCCAAACTGGAAGCAAAGCTCTCTCCAGCCAAGATTGTGCTAGACAGTCAAGAGGAGAATGTTAACACCTGCATTACACCTCAAGCAACATATAGCCCTTCAAAACCCACACCATCAACACCCACACATAGCAACACTAAACCCACATATGCGGAGGCCCTTAACATTAACCTGCCCAAGCAACAAGGACCTCCGAAGCTGAAAAGCAAACAAACACCAGTCACAACCAAAGTGACACATAGTTCACAACACCAGTGTGCCACCCAACAACAGCCCCTAAGGCAAAACAACGTACCCAACACTTTAGTCATAGGTGACTCTATAGTCAGGCACACTGATGTCCCACACACCAGGCTGAGCAAGGAGAAAATTACAGTCAGCTGCCTGTCGGGTGCCAGGATCCGCCACATAATGCATGCACTCAAGGCACTCCACAACAAGTCCAAATATGACTCTGTCATTGTCCATGTTCGAGTGAATGACTTGAGATATACCTCCCTGGACTACATGAAAAGAGACATGGAAGAGCTCTCAAATCATGTGGCCCAGGCAGGTATGACCCTAGCCTTGAGTAGCATCCTGCCTTCTCTAAGAATGATACCACAGTATAAGGACAAAATAATTGATTTGAACAATTGGCTAAGCTTCTGGTGTCATTCAAAGGGGATTCAGTATCTGTCTGCCTGGGAAGACATAATCAACAACCCATAATGCTTTGCCAGAGATGGTCTGCACCTGTCACCCCTGGGATTCAGGTTACTGGCTAAAGCTCTTGCTACCCCTATAGTGCCTTTTTTAGGCAAGGTTCAAAGGACAAAACCACCACCGTAACAGATACAAGCAAGCAAAATCTGAAGGTAATGCTACTCAATGCTAGAAGTCTAAACCTCAAAATGCACTCGCTTGAGGCACTCCTAAAAATGGAGAACATCAATATCTGTGCAGTAACTGAGACCTGGTTCAAGACTCCAGAGAGCACCCCTGTAATACCAAGCTACAAGTCTTACCACACTTTTCGGTAACCAAACCAAGACCGAAAAACTAAAGGTGGAGGAGTGTCCATATTCACCAAGGATATTCACACCTCCAGGCTAGTTGCCCAACACAATGCATCTGAAATTCTCCAGGTGCAACTAACACTAGGAAAGACTGCAATCCAAATTGTAGCTTGCCCAAGATTCCCAACCGTGCCCCAGGATTCTCACTACACCTTTCTAAATATACTGGAAAATATTAAGATATAACCAAAAACCCTAATAAAGGGTGATTTCAACTACCCTGCCATTAACTGGGAAAACTATTCAGGTACCAACACTTTTTCCCAGCAGTTCTTGGAATTCATAAATTCCAACGCCCTGGATTAACTAATCCATTGTCCCACCAGGGGCTCCAATATCCTAGACTTGGTCATTACCAACATGGAAGACAGATGCTCCACACCAGTGGCCACCCCCTCATTGACCATAAACAAATCACCCTTGACATCCACATCCCACCCACATCCCCCAGTAAGGAAACCTCCATAAAAAACTTCTCCAAAGCCAACTTCATGCTACTTAAGTCAGAAGTGACAAACTTCATGGCACCCATGCAGACGGGAGCTGAAAGTTTGACTGCTGAATCCTACACTAAGGCACTGTACGAGCACATCCACTCGTGCATGAATTGTGCCATCTCATATAGAACCAAGATGCTCTCCTCCAAAAAAAGGAAGCCAATCTGGTGGTCCCCTGCCATAAACAAGCTATATAACAAAAGGAAGAAACTGTTGTATAAAAGAGGAAAATCCCAGGATGCAAAAAGGTCTCTTACTAGCCTCAGTAAGAAGCTGAGATTCCTCATAAAATCCTCTAAAGCTAGTTATGAAAATAAAACTGCCAAAGATTCCAAAGACAACCACAAGGCATTCTATAGTTATGTCAAGAATTTAAATGTCAATGCTCAGATCTGCTCTGAGCTACAACAGAATGGCATTAAATATACTGATCCCAAGGATATTGCCAATATCCTGGAAGTTAGATTTGCTGCCAACTTCACCCCCTCTCACCCCCTAAAGGGCCCATATCAATAACAAAAGTTTTCCAAATTCTGGTAATCACGGCCACACAGGTAGAAACCGCACTCTCCAAAGCTAAGAATATAGCATTCATGGGCTGTGTACTACATGAACTACAAAATGAACTGGCACTTCACCTAAGTGTCATGTTTAATCAAAGCCTCACCTCCAGCTTCATGCCCACTGAGTGGCGCACAGCTACAGTTATCCCACTCCACAAGGGGGGATCCACCTTGGATCCTGGGAACTACCATCCCATCAGTCTGACAAGCCTGATCTGCAAGGGCATGGAACGCATTATCATGGAACTTATAAACAAAGACGTTGGCAACCTTCAAACACTGGACCCCACCCAGTTTGGGTTCGTGAAGGGCCGATCTTGTCCCTGAACCTGAGTGATTTCTTCAAATCAGTCTCCAGAGCTGTGGACGAGGGTAAGGTGGTCCACACAGCCTATCTGGACCTGGCTAAGGCCTTCGCCACCATCCCCCACTCTGAAATCATAGATAAACTTACTAAGCTGGGCATAAATCCCTACATCACTTGATGGGTTGCCAACTGGCTTACTGACAGAACCCACACTGTAAAAGTTGCCGACTCCAAATCCAGCTCCAGACAAGTGACAAGTGGAGTACCTCAGGGTTCAGTCCTGAGACCGCTCTTGTTTGGCATCTACTTCTCTGAAGTACAGGCCAACATTAAGGGACTCTGGCTAACAAAGTTCACAGATGACTGCAAACTGGGAGCCATTATTGAATCCCCAAATGATGTGGATATTCTACAAAAGGGCCTTACAGAAACAGATGCTTGGTGCCAGAGCCATGGGGTCAAGCTTAATGACAAGAAATGTATAGTTATCCCCTTTGGGAAAAAAACATGTACCCATGAATTACCACATAGGTGGCAGTACACTAAACACCGAACGTGTGATGAGAGACTTAGGGACACAAGTGGACAGTGGTCTCACCTTCAATAACCACATCACCACAACAGTCAGGAAATCCTTCTATGTGGCACACCTCATCACTAAGAGCTTTTCATTCAAAAAAAAAGGAGGTCATTGTCCCACTCTACTCATCCCTCATTAGACCCATTATAGAGTACAACACCCCATTTGGTATGTACCTCACAAGACATCTGCAACAGCTGGAAAGGTCGCAGAAATATCTCGCTAAAAGAATCACAGGCCTAAAGCAGATGCCCTATGCTGACCGTCTAAAAAAAACTCCAGCTATACTCTGTGGCATATCATCTACTCAGAGGTGGTCTCTGCTTAACATACAAGGCCATGTCAAACCCTAAGCTGTTGGACATGCTCCACTTAAAGAAATCCCTCAGAGCCACACGCTCCAGGGATCTAAACCTTGTCATCACAATGAACAAAACATGCTGGAGGGATAGGTTCTTAACCCAGTGACTCCCCATACTCTGGAATAGACTGCCCCATACATGTCAAGCAGAGTGCCTCCTTGGCCCTCTTCAAGAGGAACCTTGACAATTGGATGGGAGATAGGAAATTCACCCCGGGGATCACGTCAGTCACCCTGCTAGAAAAGGGTCCAGGGAAGTAAATATTGTGGGAAGAAATATCCGGGGAATTGTTTGGCTAGGTTTGTATAGGCCCTAGGGCCAATAGCCTAGTACCAACCTATGAACCTATAAAAAGCACTTTAAAACACTTTGCCATACCCACAAAATAAAATGAACACAATTTCTCTACAGAAAAAATGGTTTACAGTTACTATAAACAACTTTTCAACTGAAAGGAAAAAAAGAGTGCTGCCATTTAAAAGTACAGTATAGCCTCATGATAGTCCATTAAAACACAAACTACTAGCTTTACAATGTCTTTCCAGAAGAAGAAAGTATTAACGATGAGCAAAAACTAAATAATGAAAGTCTTTTTTCCCCAAAGAAAACTTATCTGCATGGCAAAGGAATAGCATAAGTCGACCATTGAGCCTCAAAAGCCTCAGAGAAGCATACTCTGGTGGAATAAAGCCCAGAAGAGCTTGACACCCAAGTATATCTTTTGGTTAGTTTAGTTCCATAGCAGCAGTAAAGCATTATAACTGCCAAGACTTCTTCAGACACTATATACCTGCACCCCCACCCGAGTAGTTCTACTTTATTACATTTCCAACACATTTCTCTGTAACCTGATTTCTATCCATTATTAGAACAATTCACCATTTTAAATATATATTTTCTTTTTATATCAAGCAATATACTACTTCATGGCTCCACACAGCTGTTGATTAACAAGTAGTTAATTAGTTCCAATGCATCATTTCAGTCTTCTGTATTGACAGTTCCCTGTTTTTAAACAGTAGATCTGTTTATTACTTCATTTTGTTATCTGTTTTGTAACTTACTCAGTTTCCTCAGTGTGTTGAATAAATTAGCCCCAGTCACTAGGAATGCCTTGAGTCTATACTTGAAACAGGCCTTAGTGCTAGTGGGACTAACCTAGGAAGCAACAGAACTAAATGTAGTACACCTGTCGTCGCAGCATACCTAGGTTTGCAACTGCCCTTATAGCTACACAGTACTTACCAACTCAGAATGTCCAACTTTTATATCTCTGGCATTGTTGTTATTGTTTCCTTAGGTACTCAGGCCACAGATAGCCACACTTTATTATCAAAACCCTGCACCACAGGGAGTCAAGAGCTGTAGATTGTCCATTTTACCTAATCCTTTGAACTAATCAAGCATACCACAAATTGGTTATATGTGATATCATACCTTAAGACCAGCACTAAAAAATCTGTAAACTTCAAACTTAACTGCATCCTGCTAAATGTCTTTCTCGATCATGTCCCTTATGTATTTAGGTAATGCAGATCATGTGCAGGGTAATTCTACTTCAGTGGAGAGATTAGTCGAGTAACTGACTCCTGGGGCAAATGTGAACTTTTCCTGTCAGGATGAGTAATCCACTATAAAAAGAATGGTCCTTCTTTTGGTTCTGAATTATTTACATCCATTTCACTACAGAATTTTGTAAACTTTAAAAAGATCCTTAGGTCAGCAAGGCCAAGACATATCTAATGGCACATACAGAGAGAGAGAGGAGGAGTGTATAATAGTTTGACCCTACATGCATATGCATTAGTCTCTAGCATTAGGTAAATGATAAATAGGATCCTCCTTATTGTGCATTGTTAGCTTGTTAATTAAATACAAGTCCAGGGTTATTTTGGAGGTTGTGCAAAAACTAAAGTTCAGATGAACAGCAGTAGGGGACCACCTGTTGAAAATATATTTCCTTTCATAGAAGATGTTTACTGATTAAATATTACTAGGTTGACTTTGCTATTGATTAATGTCTATCTGATTGTGATATTACTGCCTGGTTACTTTTCCTTGAAGTTGCCATTGCTTAGAGGTTTTCCCCATGGTAACAAGGACACTGAGGCATTACTGTTTATGTGAGACCATTGTACACTACATTGGAGATTTTCTTCCTTTCCTTACTGTTGTGTGACCATAGCATTACTATATCTATAATTAATAGGGTTATGGGGGGAACATGTATTTCAATGGGATGTGTGGATGGTTGAGTACTGCAGTAATGTTTCAGTTTTCAGTTAACTGTGATCAATAAAGGGATTTACAATCCTTTGTTTTAAGGATTATATTTTACTACATCACCAACCCACTATATCTGCATACTCCACATTGACAGCAAATGGTTAAAAGCCAATACCAAAAAAAAAAAAACATTTTAAATATGGGGAAAGCCGCCCCCCCCCCCCCCACCCTCATCCCTTGCTAATTATATATACCAACTCCAAGACTGCAAGACAGTAAGGAAAGGGGAAAATCTCACTCCCCACTGAGTAAGAATTCTTTCCAGGCAAATGCCAGTATCTTGGAATGAACTGTCATTTGGATAAAACAAGCTTCCTTCCTTAACATTTGATGTACTGAATGTATGATGAAGCACACTGGACATGTCGTAAGGTATATCATTGGAAAGCCACTGGGTGGGTTGGGGAAGTTTGACTTCTTTTCATGCGTATATAAAATTTCGACAGCATCATTGATATATACTGTCCATTTGTGAAGGATATTGTAGATGATGGACAGTAAATACTTTTCTTTGTTGCTGCTTACAGGGAAAGATTTCCAGGTACATGTTTTAACTGGATGGACTACATATGGTTGGTGGTAAAATAAAGCAGGCCTTTACTCTACTGACATGTTTTGCTTCTTTCAACACAGCCCTTTTAATGGAAAGAGAGAAGAAAAGTTTTGTACAGGAACTTACTGTACAGTACAAAAATGCCCCACAGCTTAGATAAAGAACTCTCAGGTGGTCTGTCACAAACTCATTAAAGCACCACAATGGCTAATGGGTGTAACTCACTGAGAATAAAATCCCTTTGCATTTGTGAAAGTTGAACTCTGGTAGCCAACACAGCACTGGAGGTACAGGTGTGTCAGGCCGGCCACTTGTCTAAGTACCTGGGCTGCCTGTCCATCTGTGAACCATGGGACCACAGATTTATGGACTAAGGTTTTTTTTCCTGATTACTAGCTAAAGTTGCCCTTAAAATCCCACTTCTGCATTGTAACAGAAAAAGGTTATCACACAGAATTAGGTATACTCCTTAAAAAGGAAATGCATAATGAAAGCCACCTGGCTTTGCCTGGAATAGTCATTAAAATGATTTGAAGGCAGGTGGATGATGGATGGGTTCATAGGTTCATAGGTAGGTACTAAGCTATCGGCCCAAGGGCCTATGTAAGCCTAGCCAACAAGGTTCTCTGGCCTACACCACCCAAGAAAGTTAACTTCCTGTGCCATGGTCGAGCAGAGACACATACGTGATCCCTGGGGTGTATTTCCTAAAGGTTCATAGGTAGATACTAGGCAAATTAAACAGCTTCTGCAAGGCTCAAACCAAGGACCCCACACACCATAGACAAAGGGATTTACCACTAAGCCATGAAAGACACAAATGTTGTGTTACCACCATGCATTTCACTGGCACGTCTTGAACCCAGGACCCTATACACTACAGTCAGAGCAACATACCACTATGCCAAATCATCTACTAAGAAAATATGTATCAGTGAAAATTAAGGTTCCTCTTATATAGTTCTGTATATTCATGACATTTCCTTGTAATATTTATTTTATTTATTGACATTTGATTACAGTGGAAAGTTCAACTGGGGAGATGCCACTTTTCAGTAAAGACCCATGGAAAAAAAGTTACAAAATATTGCAAAATCATAATTTTACAGTCTTCAAAGATAATATGGCACAGTGGTGTAGTGGTTTTAACTTTTTGGTGTTGCTTCCAAAGGTGACTGAAAATCCTTATAAAACTTCCTCTTCATCAGTATCTGTCTGGAGTTTGAACTTCTAAAACTTTAATATTGGATGGCTTACACTGTAATCTAAGTGAGAGTATTCTATAATTTTGAGGTTATAACCAAGCTCTGATTTTGCCACTTTTTGTTAACTAAGAGGGCATCACCTTTTCTTCTGTAAGATATGTGACCTGATGTAAAATGACACATTCCAGCCCATTTTAGTTCATAAATTCCCAAGAGGTCAATGTTTATTTTTGTCATCTCATCCTTATATGCATAGTTGCTTAACACAGTTGTATGAGCAATACAACTTACTTTTGTTTCCATTTCTAATTAGTCATACAAATACAATGACCAATTTAAGTCTGTCACTGTCAAAGAAGCCCAGAGTTATGTGCAGTAATAAAGCCATGCCATCAACTTGAAACAATAATAAAAAGGATTAGAACATAGATCGACAAATACTAATGTCTGTCTGCTTACTACATTCATCTAGCTACATCTTATAGAAGCAGAAACTTCTAAACTCAAATGGGACTATTTTCTACTCCATAAGTCTAATCAAAACAAATCACTCAACCAGCATTCAAAGAAGATCTTATAAGTTACAAATATGACTTCTGCTGTAAGCAAAAACTTTACTTAATCTTTGTTGACTGGTTTAGTTCTACAAGGCCATTGTCCTCTTTTCAGGGGAGATCCAATGCAGTATTCAAACTAACTAGGGGAAATTTAGCCAGGACAACTTCCCCTACACTTTTTATGATAAGTGCTGCAGGACCTTTTACATCTACCAAAGGTATCACTGACTCAGGCAGATGGGGGCTCCGTTTAACATCTTATTAAAATGGCACACTCAGGAGTGCAGCACTCCCAAATGCTGCACTGCAGTGTCAGTACTGGGAAATTAAATCAAGTAGTTGGTGTGGGAATAAAACCCTCAGCCTTTTGCTCTTCTAGCACTAAAAGTAAGTGTGCTACCTGTTGAGCCACTGACATTGTAAACATTTTTTGGTGGTGTCCTAAAATTAAAATTAACAAACAATAGATGAAACAAAGCAATTAATTGCTGTTTATATGATTATTAGAGTCTCCCGACAATCGCATATATAGATTAGTAAACATATGTATCACACCCAGACTTGATTACAAATATAGTTTTTACTCACAGGCATATTTATCTGGAGACATCTCATGTGTGTAAGATGGAGGGTGGGGGTAGATGGAAGTGTTAATGTGAACTTGTTAGGTGGGACTAGGTTGAGATGAGATAGAAAGGGTTAAGTGTTTTGAGGAAGTTAAGTAGGATTGGTAGGAAGTGAGGTAGGGAGGGGTGAGGTTTTAAGGTTTTTATGTTTAGTTTGGGGAGTGATACTGTCTTTCTGGCATGAGTTTTGTGCTAAAAAGTATTCATCTACACCCAGAGATCAAGAAATTGTTACAGTCTTGTAGTAGGTAGCAGACAGTGAGGTAAGGAGTCTTCTGTTTCACGTCAGGTGGATAGTGCAGGTAAGTTCTTTTTTTTTCAGTATGATAGTGTGGTGGTTAGAACTATTAGTTAAAGGAATTTGAGTGTATGTCAGTGTGTTGGGAAGTTTTAGGTGTAGGTAAGGGGAGGTAGGTAAGAGTGTGAGTGTGTAAGTGTTGAGAGTGGTGGTGTTTGTACATATGTGATGTGTGTTTGTGCAAGGGGAATATAGAGTATGTAGTGGTAGGTTTAGTGTCTTTGTCTTTTTAGTGTGACCTCAGAGTTAGTATATATAAGTAGCAGGGGTGCAGGGGGCTTGCCCCCCTGCTTATATGTATGGTAGGTGTGTATATTTGTGTTTTGTTTGTGTGCGTTTTGTTGTAGTGCGGAGAAGAAGGTATATGTATGTTTGTTTGTGTGGTGGGTGGTGGAGGGTGTATTTAAAAGTGGTGATGCTAAATTTTGCGCTTTTGGGGTTTCAGTATTGGGAATGCCCCCACAACCCCCCCCCCCCCACAAATTATATATGCCAATTCTGAGGTTGCACTACATTGAGGAAAAGGTAAACTACGAATGCACATTTAAAAAATGCAGTTACAGCTCTACCCTTACATTTGCCTGAATGTTTCTACTTACAGCACCAACATTTGCCTGAATGTTTCTACTTACAGCACCAATATTTCTTCTGTTTAACAGTGCGTTACATATGATGAACATATTCTTCATAGGTTCATAGGTAGGTACTAGGCTATTGGCCCAAGGGCCTACGTAAGCCTAGCCAACAAAGTTCCCTGGCTTACACCACCCAAGAAAGTTATTTTCCTGTGCCACTGTCGAGCAGAGATACAGAAGTGATCCCCAGGGTGTATTTCCTATTTCCCATCCACTCATCAAAATTTTTCTTGAAGAGTGCTAATGAAGAACTTTGCTTGACATAGATGGGTAGCCTGTTTCAGAGTATGGGAAGTCTCTGGGATAGGAATCTATCCCTCCAGCATGTTCTGTTTATTGTGGTGACAAGGTTTAGGTCCCTAGAGTGTGTAGCTCTGAGGTATTGGGATTTCTTTAGGTGTAGCATGTCCAACAGCTCTGGGTTTGACACAGCTTTATATGTTAGGCAGAGATCACCTTGGAGTAGGCAATATGCTACGGAGTAAAGCTGGAGTTTTTTGAGACGGTCAGTGTAGGGCATTTGTTTGAGTCCAGTAATCCTCTTTGTGAGGTACTTCTGTGGCCTTTCCAGCTGCTGCAGGTGTCTTGTGAGGTACATTCCAAAAGGGGTGTTGTACTCTATAATGGGTCTAATGAGTGTCGAGTAGAGGGGAACGATGACCTCCTGGATGAGAACCCTTCTATGATGAGGTGTGCCATGTAGAAGGACTTCCTGACTACTGTGGCGATGTGACTATCAAAGGAGAGACTACTGTCCACCTGGGTCCCAAGGTTTCTTATCATACATTCAGTGTTAAGTAGATTGCTGCCTATGTGGTAGTTCATGGGTACAGAGTTTTTACCAAAGGGGATGACACTGCACTTTTTGGCATTGAGCTTGAGGCCATGGCTCTGACACCAGGCATCTGTCTCAGACAGGCCCTTCTGTAGGATGTTCACATCATTTGGGGACTTGACTATGGCTCCTAGTTTGCAGTCATCTGCGAACTTCATTAACCAGAGGCCTTCTGTGTTAGCCTGTACTTCAGAGAAGTAGCTACCAAACAGGAGCGGTCCCAGGACGGAACCCTGTGGTACTCCACTTGTCACTGGTTTGAGGTCAGATTTGGAGTCTGCAACTTTTACAGTGTGGGTTCTGTCAGTGAGCCAGTTGGCAACCCATCTTGTGACATAGGGATTTATGCCTAGTTTATTGAGTTTAGCTATAATTCCAGAATGGGGGATGGAGTCGAAAGCCTTGGCGAGGTCAAGATAGGCTGTGTGAACCACCTTACCCTCATCTATGGCTTTGGTGACTGCCTCAAAGAAGTCGATCAGGTTCAGGAGGCATGATCTGCCTTTCACAAACCTGAACTGGGTGGGATCCAGAGTTTGTAGGTTACCAATGTCTTTGTTTATGAGTTCCATGATGATACGTTCCATGGCCTTGCAGACCAGGCTCGTCAGGCTAATAGGTCTATAGTTCCTGGGATCAGTGGTGGCTCCCCCTTTGTGGAGTGGGATAACTGTTGCTGTGTGCCATTCAGTGGGCACAAAGCCTGATGCGAGGCTATTACTGAACATGGTGCTTAATTAAGGAGCCAGTTCATTCTGAAGTTCATGTAAAACGCGGCCTGGGATGTTGTCCGGTCCCATGGATGCTGTGTTTTTGGCTTTAGAGAGTGCAGCTTTCACCTGCGTAGTTGTGATTACAGGGACTCTGCATTCTTCCTGTATAGATACGGGCCTTTTAGGGGGTGGGGGGGTAAAGTTAGCACTGAACCTATCTGCCAGGATGTTGGCAATATCAGTTGGTTTTGTAATTTTCATGTCTTTGTGCTGTAATTCAGAGCAGATCTGGGTGTTGCCATTGAGATTCTTGACATAGCTATAGAATGCTTTGTGGTTGTCCTTGGAATTAGTGGTGATTTCATTTTTGTAGCTAGCTTTGGAGGATCTTATAAGGGATCTCAGCTTCTTACTGAGGCTGACCAGGGAGCTCCTCCACTCATGGGATTTTACTCTCTTTTGCAACAGTTTCTTCCTTCTGTTGTACAGTTTGTTTATGGCAGGGGACCACCAGATTGGCTTCCTTTTTTCGGAGGATAGTGTCTTGGTTCTGTTTGGGATAGCATGATCCATGCACTCATGTAAGTGCTTA